>NC_081406.1:357032177-357341483 GCF_030272615.1 Cryptomeria japonica | reverse complement strand
GGTAACAGACCTACTGACCAGTGGCTGCCGCTACCAACCAGTAGTGGTACTACCGATTGGTAGTGCCCACTACCAACTGGTAGCGGTACTACCGACCAGTAGTGCCCACTACCAACCGGTAGTGGTATTGCTGACTGGTAGTTCTGCTACTTGCGGGTAGTAGACACTACCGATCCACGTGATGAGGCAAGCCCATCACGGGAGCGGTAAAGTCCACAAGAGAGGCACAAGAAACATGCCTCCAAGAATTCTTAAACCAAAAATACACAAAATCAATAATCACAAGGAACATTCCATTTCCAAAATTATTTCACAGGCACACACATATAGTGCCAATTTCCAAAATTTCAAGGAAGAGTTTATGAACAAGGTAGATGGTGAAATAAACACACTGGAAAGAATAACTAGCCAATTCTTGACAGCATATAACCAAGGATGCACCCAGCAAACCCAAGCTAAAATTATTTCTTTCAAAGGAAGAGGTAAAACAAAAAATTGATTGCTATGAACGAATCACACACAACAAAGAAGAAATGAACTATTCCTTTCTTGAATGCAACCATATGCTTATAGCATCACAAAATCAACTATATCAGGCAATCTTTCTTCCATTTCAACATTCCAAAAAGAATCTACAGGCAGATTGTATAAATCTCTATACACAGGAAACAAACTGAAATTTCAAAACAAGAAGGGAACCTCCAACCTTGAAGAAATTAGCAAGCAAAGAGATGAAGAAAATCCAGTCTTGCAGCCAGGTTGAATTTCCAGCTCCTCCAGGAAGTTTTTCCATAATTTTCTCTCCAAAATTCCTCTTCTTCTCCTGCCATCCATCCCCAGAATGGATGCCCAAAAATATCTTTTAACCCAAGCTTCTAGGTTAAAGTTTTTATCCAATCAAATTTAAATATTTTAAAACTAAAAGGCAATCAGATTTATTTCTTTCCCCAAAAATAATAATTACTTCCAATGATTAAATTAAAAAAGCCAAAATAGAAAATAAAAAGGGAAACTTTTATTTATTTCTTTTTCCATAAATACTTCCTTCAACATAAGTATTTTACCTTTTTAAATGGCTAGGCAATTTATTTATTTCACAAAAGTATCAATGCAACTTTACACAATAAATTAAGCCATTTAACCATTTAAACTAGCAATTCATCAATTTAATAAATCAATAATCATAGAGCATAATAATTAAATGATTATGCCAACAAAAGATAGCATCATCCATTTAAATTAAATAAACATTTAAATAAATGGAAACACGCAAAACCAAGACAGATCAAATGACGACTCTTAAATGACCAAACCAAGGCACGATGACACACATAACAACCAGATGGGGAAACACAACTGAATGACAACACTCACATGAGTGTAACTGCGGTCAAGCTAAGGTACAACAACCGTCTCCTCCACTCTGATCGGATATATATATATATATATATATATATATATATATATATATATATATATATATAAGGCACGCTCAGACCTGTGAAACCAGGTGGAGTCGATACCCCATACCTACCCTGTACTTGTACCTGAAATGTCCTGCACCAAAGAAGCACACGTGCATATAGAAAATATACATACAACCACGGTAAACACACTGATGAAGGAGAATCATGACGTTCCCTGTCTCACCGGAGTGAGTGAAGGAAAATCAGCCCCTCGCATCCCAATACACTTGCAAACATGCAACATATAAATAACACATCACAATATAAGGGAAAAGTGTCAGTCCATGATAACGATCCATAAAAAATAACATTACTCATAAGCATTGAAATACTACATAAAATCATACACCATAAATCCAAATAAAGTATGAAATACCATCGCATAGTATCTGAATCAAAATACAATAATGTTCCACAGAACAGTAACTGAAGTAACTCAAAATATACAAAAGAGGCTGATCGAGGAGGGGTACTACATTAACTAAATAGATTGATCTATTAACAGGGTTGATTGGAGAGTGAACTCAATTGATTAACTAGTAGACTGAATAAATGAAGTAGATGACTGAATTTGATTGACTAGTTAGAAAAGGCTGATTTGGAGTGAAAATGGGAGATTGAAGAGTTAACTGAGTTAACTAATTAGTCAACTGATTTGATCAATCAGTTATGATTTCCACATGTGTTGTAGGATTTTGAAATTGAATTTGATTTTCATTTTCAATTTGGATTTGAATTTGAACTTTCGAATGCTGAAATGCATATGAAATTAATTGAAATTCAGATTTCGTGAAATGTGAATTTGATGATTTGAAATTAGATGAAATTATTTGATTGAATTTGGGGATTTGGAGGAATAAATAAATTAATTTAAATAATTAAAATGAAGTTATTCAAACATTAAAAATGTGATTAATGAAATAATAAAGATTATTTAATTAAGAAATTAATCATAATTAATTAAATAAATAATATTTAGGAAGGGGTTTAACTGATTAATTAATTAGAGAATAGAAATTGAATAATTAATAAGATGAAGAATGATGATTGAGTCAGTTTTAGAAGAATAATCAACTTACTTAAATAATTAAAGAATTACTTAATTAATTAGGATGAATAATTAGTACATGATGAAAAAGACATTTTTTAGTGTCTACAGTTGGTTTCATGGTCCAATAAGAAGCAAGATGTTGTATCTCTATGTTATACTGAAGCTGAATACATTGTTGCTGCTAGCAACTATACTCTGGTAGTTTGGATGAAGCAGATGTTGAAAGATATTAGAGTGAATTATGATGAGCCTACTGTTATTTATTATGATAATTCAAGTGCTATCAATATTTCAAAGAATCTGGTGCTGCATTCTAAAAAAAAGCATGTGTCCATAAAGTATCATTTCTTGAGGGAAAAAGTTAGTGATGAAGAAGTCAGATTGGAATATGTATCTATGAAGGATGAGATTGTAGATATTTTCACTAAGCCTTTTGCTATAGATACAATTGTCTATTATAGAGACAAGTTAGGGGTCTCTGCCCCTCCTGATGAGAACTAGATGCATGGAGTTGCATCAATCAGGTGGATTTCAAAGCCTTATCTCTTTATCCAAATTGATGAGTTGGTGTTGCTACTTAGCCTGAGTAGTCAGTGTGTTGTTCAGATGTTCAGTTGTGAGTTTATCCTGTATGGGGGAGTGAGTATAATTTGTATTATTTCTTTGGCATTGTTGTCAAAGGGGGAGAGAGGTATGTGAAAACTGCTTTATTTTTGAAGCTTTGATGGGCATGATCTTAGGGGAAGTTTGTTGTTGATTGATGGTATTGATCTATTTCCTTTGTATTTTTTTATTTTATTTTATATTCATATGTTGCCATCAATGCCAAAGGGGGAGATTGTTGGATATTGCTTATGCTAGGATGATGTCAACATACTCCGACATTCTGGTATTGCAAAAATTTGTTTGATGTTCCAGTGATTGCATTGATTTGATCTAACTGGTTTATCTATTTTGCATGTTGGAATACTTCATTCCATATTTGTTTCAGTGATCTGGAAGTTTTCTTGATCATATTATTTGATTCGGTTTGGAGTTTAGTCTTTTTGTTCAGTGGTTGGCAGAGTGTGGTATTTGATCCGGTGAGCTCCAGTATGATTATATCTTTGGTTACGTATTTGGGAGAATGTTTTGGATGTTCATGTGTATCTAAAATTTAGATGGTTCATGATTTGGTGCTCCACAAGTTATCTTTCTAGTCGGAATTGCTATTGATTGGTATTCCCGAGAGTTAGTGTGTTGATCGATGAAGATTATTTAATAAGTGTTGTTGGTGCAGCTATTGTGGATGGTTCTAATGTGCATGTTGTTGTTTCTTGATCATTTTTTTATTTTTTTATGGTCCATATTGATCCTTATGCACGATATTGGTGATTTTGTTGATCCGGTGATATTCTTCGTGTTATGCTGTATTTCTAGTGGTGTAGCATGTTGCAGTTAATCTTGGTGAGATTTCCAATGGAGATGTGTGTTTGGAGATTTGATTTAGGTCCATGCTATGTCATTTATATTATTATATTATTCTGGTGGTTTATATATGTATCGTGTGGTATAATTTTGTAATTGAGGTTTGAGGGTTTGGCCGACCTTGTAGTCAAGGCTGATGAATTGTATAAAAAGGTGTTAGATTCATGTAATTTGGGTATCGGTGTTGTGTCTGCATTATCTAAGAGTGGTGTATGTGTGCATAAGTGAATTTATCTTTTAGTGTGGATTATTGAGCAAATATTGTTGAAGGGAAAACAAATGTGCTTAATCGAAACTATCATCAGGCATTGGCAAATGCTATATTTGCAGTTCATGTAATCCGGATTGTAGTCTGAATACTACTGTAAGGTAGTGAGCCTTCCCTAAGGGTTGAATCCATCTAGGTTATCGAGCAATGAGCTCTAGGAAGTGTGCATAAATGCATGTGCATTCCCCATTATAATATTTACACATACTACTACAGAGTATCATCTTATTGTGGGTAGGTTCCCACTGTGGTTTTTCCCTTAATCGGGTTTTTCATGTCAAAATATTGGTGTTATGTGTGTTGTTTTCATTGTCTTTATCTTTATTATTTCTGTAGTTAATTGGAATATGCGATTCTTCTTAATTCGTTAAATCCGATGAAAACTGATTCACCCCCCCTCTCAGTTTTCCTTCATTGTTGCTGCCAACACATCTTTGTAGAAATTTCTTCCTAAAATAACTTCATAGGAAGTTGGTACATTGACGACCAATACTATCATTTTGATTCTTTTATCTAATAAGACAAAAAAAGAAAATTGGGCATCTTTGATTTGGCCAATCAAGGGGACTTGCTTGTTTTCCATTGAAAAATGTTTGCCAAAAGTTTGAGTCAAATTAATTCCCAAAGCATTGGCTAAATTGGTCGGTATTATGTTATCAAAAGATCTAGATTCAATAACATAGTTGCTAAGTTTATATCTATTAATCAAGAGGGAGATATAAAAAGTTTCTATTCTACCTGACATGGTGGATGGGACAACAACTAGGTTATTTTGGGAAGACATAGAAGCTTGAGGTGTTTCTTTTTCTTTAACAAATTTTACAAGTCTATGAAACTGGTCGGGATTGGCCTGCAAGTATTCTACTTCTAACATTTGAATCTTGGTTTTCTTGAAATGATCTATGATGTCAAAAGGTTGATACGGTAACATCAAAGGGGGTGGAAAAACAACACTTGTAGGCCTAGGAGTAACCGGTAAAGTTTTAGACATATTTAAAATAAAAAAGGTTAGGAATACTTACTTGTTTACTCGTTATGGGAACCTTGGACAAGGTAGGAAAAGGAGTTCCCCTTTTTGCAAGAGTTACTGGTAGTTGTGAAATATCTTTTTCCTTAAGCTTGTCATTCAATAATTGATCAAAGTGATTTGGTACTTGTGAACGGGTGAAGACTGCAAAAGACTCACACTTATGTTTTTCTTCAACTTCCTGGTACTACACAAATTTAATGCTACAGTCAACAGCTAACTCACCTTATTTCTGAAAGGAGTTAACAACATCTTCTAAGGGAATTTCATCAATAGTATTATCACCTTGCTTCGTCTCATAATATACCACAAAGGCATTAATAGGAGGTGCTTCTAGAGCAAGTCTCTCTAGAGGGAGAGGTAACTTGTTCTGATTTCTAGCTAAATAACTAGAAGCATTGTTGGGGTAGGTTCTTCTTGGAACATTCTTATATGGAGCAAGTAAGGATGTTTGTGAAACTTTCTTCTTTAATGCAAGCCCTTCATTTGCAAGTCTTTGTAGCATGGGGTTAGTAGTACTTGAAGAGGAAGAATTTGAAGGCTCCAAAGAAGAAAAAAATAATTTTGCTTTATTTGGGTCCTTTCTAATCTTCCTAACAAGGATAAGACCATCTTCCACCTCAATGGCCTGAGCTTGTGCTATTGTCAAATCTATCGCAAGTGTTATTAGTAAGAAACTAACTTCTAGAAACTAGGCGTTGATGGAGAAACACTTAAGGTTCTCTGTAGTTGGTTAAGAAGTAGTCAAAATTCTATTCTTCAATCTATTGAATTTAGCCATAAAATCCATCATGGGCTTATGTGGTTCCTTTCTCATTGAAGTTAGTAGAGTTAAGAGAGCATGTGTGTCTTCTACTGGTTTAAACCATAACTCAAATTGAGTTTTGAGGGTATCCCAGTTAGTGATAGTTTGAGGTGCCATATAGTAAAACCCATCTGCTATAGCACCTTGTAGTGTCTCAATGAAAAGTCGCACCGACACATCTTCATGTTCAACACCAAGAATTCCACATGTAATGTAGAATGTTGCATTGTGTTCATCCAGGTCTTTCTTTCCATCTCTAAAGAACTTGGAAATATTCTTTTGTCACCCATGCATAATTGGGTGAAATGGTGGAGTCAAGTTAAGGGGACCAAAATTCTGCCCCCATGGTCCTTGTGCAACCATAATCACTCGTTGTATTGACTGATACCGGGGAATTGCAAATCATTGTACTTGTAGAATGACCAAAGATCTTGGTGCCCTTGAAGACTCACTTAGAATATGATATATTTGACTTGTAGGTGGAAAACTCCTTGTCCTTTGAATAGGAGAACTATCATGCACAAGTAAATAGTCAAAATGATGCTTTCAAAGAAGCTCAAAAATTGGATCAATAATACCTTGATTTCTTCTTCCACACGTGTAAATTTGATTTGCCAGAATAATGATTTAAGGTACAAGTACAAATCAACAATAATATGCACCAAGGGTAAAACATAATGGAAAATGCAACCTAAATGCCAAACGCCTGGTTGTGTGTCCATGTCCCCAATGGAGTTGCCAAAAACTGTTGGATGAAAATTTTGTAAACTTGGGAAGGTTTACAAAATGTGGTTTTTTACCACAACATGCAAGACAATATCTCTCAGAAGGCAAGATACAATCTCTCCTATTATAAAGGAAGGCTTCCCCTTTATATTGTAATCTATATCTAATATCATTCTACTCTCTAACTTTACATTAATCCAAGATGATACAATTGCTCCACTCTCTTTTTTCAAAGTGAGTATTTTCCCAATTCTCTATCTACAATGGATTTTCTTCATTAATACTGAAAATAATTCTCACTTGCCGTAATTCAAAAATCTATACTAATTAGAAGCAAAGTGTCCATGAAAGTACAAAGCCTCACATTGCTTATTTTTCTGAAAATGACTTATAAGATGAGAAAATGGCAACAAAGCTCAAATTCTTCACCTTACCACTATCCTATCATCTTCTTTACAAATAACTATTTTTAACCAATATTTTTCCAAATAACAAATGAAGCACAACGTCTTTATGGTGTTACTTGCACATAATTTATCGCTTTCTCTAAGAATAATAAAGCGAAGAAAAAAGTCTTTGAATGATTATCCACACACAAATCCTACTTCCAAAATTTCAAAATAACACAAACTCTAGTAAGCAAATTCAAACTTTTCTTGAATATGTCACAAAATTCACATTGCTCAATTCAAACTCTTTAGAATATACAATATAAATGACATAAGAACATCTATAGCATATACAAAGATGATTTCAACACAAAGTTCAAGAACCAAAATTGCCTTCTTCTTTGATTAAGCTTGCAAAATCACAATATGAACACAAAGTCTCCCTTTTACTTTTCACTTTGGCAGAGTTTTGTTGCATGAAATTCCAAAACAGAAGATCCCTACTAGAAGGAGCACCCTCATATATATAGGTGAGGGGCTGTGAGAAAAAAATGGGAGCATTCTAACTAACCTTGACTTATTCAACATTAGAAGTCTTAATCTATCCTGACCTGTAATGTGATCACATATAATTACATATCTTAATTTTACATGTAACATGTCATAAAAAATTATAAAATTTCTTAAAAAAAGTGGATGAAAATATATAGGCTAATTCTTCCTAGTCTTCAACCTAATTGAAGAACTATGAAAATTTGTGTAGTGAAGTCTGCACAATATCACCATCCGGCCTAAACGCATGTTTCACCACAATTGTAACTCTAGTAACAACATCTGTGTAACTAGTGAACACATCTTGGTATTTCCTTATAATGTTCCTCACTTTATTCAAGAATGCCTGGAGATTAACGAACATATCAATAAAAGCTAAGGATAAATGATAAACTTCTATTACCTAATGAATCAAGTGATTAAACTCTGAAACTACAACATCCTTAGATAGTAATTTATTGTTTGTATCCACTAATCCGCAAGAAAAAATTTCAATCTTAGCAAGAACATCTTGCTCATTTTTAGTAAAGGACTTCAGAGCAAATTCCAAGTCATTCATTAAGTCTTCAATAACCTCAGCCCTATTGACAATGAATTCCTTGAATTCAAAGTCTTCAAGTCTTCTTGCTGAGACTATAAATCTTGTGAGAAATTCTCAAATGTATTTATCAAGCTCAACTTAGATTCTTGTACAATTTTCATCATTTGTAAGGCCAATTTTACCTGGTAATTTTCAAGAGTATTGAAGTGAGCTGCTCATTATGCTACTTCAATTTATCTTTCTTTCCTCTTAGCTCATCATATCTTTGAATTAAAGAAACCATATATTCTTGTGCATCCAACTTGGTACTGTCACGAGTTTGTTTCCCAGGTTGTATCCTTGTAATCCTATAATCTGTAAGTTGCATATCCTTATTGGAGTAGTCAACAAATGGCTCTACTAACTAAATAAATTTCATCTTTTCTTTACTTACCAATACTCTTGAAATAAATTTATCCCTTTTCGATGTCTTGGACTTAACAGGAACAAGTTGTTTAAAATCAAACTCTTCCAGAGAGATCTCTTGTTTCTTCCTTTTTGGAGTGATTGATCTCAACCATAAAGGAAGATCAGGAGAATCAAATTGAGCTCCTTCAATAATAGATTGTGATAGGATAGGTTGATTTTGAATTTTTGTTGTCACTATTGGTGGAGCATCACTTTGCACTACTTAAATAACATGCTTTCAACGAAGCTCAAAAATTGGATCAATAATACCTTGATTTCTTCTCCCACACTTGTAACTTTGATTTGCCAGAATAAAGATTTAAGGTACAAGTGCAAATCAAAAATATTATGCACCAATGGTAAAACACAATGGAAACTGCAACCTAAATTCCAAACGACTGGTTGTGTGTCTGTGTCCCCAATGGAGTTGCCAAAAACTGTTGGATAAAATTTTTGTAAACTTGGGAAGGTTTACAAAATGTGGTTTTTTAACACAACATGCAAGACAATATCTCTCAGAAGGCAAGATACAATCTCTCCTATTATAAGGGAAGGCTCCCCCTTTCTATTGCAATCTATATCTAATATTATTCTACTTTCTAACTTTACATTAATCCAAGATGATACAATTGCTTCACTCTCTTTTTTCAAAGTAAGTATTTTCCCAATTCTCTATCTACAATGAATTTTCTTGATTAATACTGAAAATAATTCTCACTTGCCATAATTCAAAAATCTATACTAATTACAAGCAAAGTGTCCATGAAAGTACTAAGCCTCTTGTTGCTTCTTTTTCTAAAAATGACTTATAAGACGAGAAAATGGAAACAAAGCTCAAATTCTTCACCTTACCACTATCCTATCAACTTCTTTACAAATAACTATTTTTAACCAATATTTTTCCAAATAACAAATGAGACACAAAGTCTTTATGTTGTTACTTGCACACAATTTATCGCTTTCTCTAAGAATAATAAAGCAAAGAAAAAAGTCTTTGACTGATTATCCACACAAAAATCCTACTTCCAAAATTTCAATATAACACAAAGTCTAGTAAGTGAATTCAAACTATTCTTCAATATGTCACAAAATTCACACTGCTAAATTCAAACTCTTTAAAAGATACAATATAAATGACATAAGAACATCTATAGCATATACAAAGATGATTTCAACACAAAGTTTGAGAACCAAAATTGCCTTCTTCTTTGATTAAGCCTGAAAAATCACAATATGAACACAACTCTCACTTTTGCTTTTCACTTTGGCAGAGTTTTGTTGCATGAAATTCCAGAACAGAACATCCCTATTACAAGGAGGACCCTCATATATATAGGTGAGGGGCTGTGAGAAAAAATGGGAGCATTCTAACTAACCTTGACTTATTCAACATTAGAAGTCCTAATCTATCCTGACCTGTGATGTGATCACATATAATTACATATCTTAATTTTACATGTAATATGTCATAAAAATTACAAAACTACTTTAAAAAAGTGGATGAAAATATATAGGGTAATTCTTCCTAGTCTTCAGCTTAATTGAAGAACTATGAACATTTATGTAGTGAAATCTACACAATATCATCATCCATCCTAAACGCATGTTTCACCACAATTGTAACTCTAGTAACAACATCTATTTAACCAGTGAACACATCTTGGCATTTCCTTAGAATGTTCCTCACTTTATTCAAGAATGCCGGGAGATTCACGAACATATCAATAAAAGCTAAGGATAAATGATGAACTTTTATTACATCATGAATCAAGTGATTAAACTCTGAAAGTACAACATCCTTAGATAGTAATTTATTATTTGTATCCACTAACTACAAGAAAAAATCTGAAACTTAGCAAGAACATGTTGCTCATTTTCAGTACATGACTTGAGAGAAATTTCCAAGTCATTCATTAGGTCTTCAATAACCTTAGCCCTATTGACAATGACTTCCTTGAATTCAATGTCTTCAAGTTTTCCTACTGAGACTATAAATCTTGTGAGAAATTCTCAAAGTATTTATCAAGCTCAACTTAGCTTCTTGTACAATTTTCATCATTTGTAAGGCCAATTTTACCTGGTAATTTTCAAGAGTATTAAAGTGAGCTGCTCATTATACTGCTTCAATTTATCTTTCTTTTCTTTTAGCTCATCACATATTTGAATTAATGAAACCATATATTCTTGTGCATCCAACTTGGTACAGTCACGAGTTTGTTTCCCAAGTTGTATCCTTGTAATCCTATAATCTGTCAGTTGCATACCCTCATTGGAGTGGTCACCAATTGGCTCTACTAATTCAACAAATTTCATCTTTTCTTTACTTACCAATACTCTTGAAATAAATTTAGCCCTTTTCGATGTCTTGGACTTAACAGGAACAAGTTGTTTAAAATCAAACTCTTCCAGAGGGATCTCTTGTTTCTTCCTTTTTGGAATGATTGATCTGAACCATAAAGGAAGATCAAAAGAATCAAAATTGAGCTCCTTTAATAATAGATTATGATAGGATAGTTTGATTTTGAATTTTTGTTGTCACTATTGGTGGAGCATCACTTTGCACTTCATAAATAACATGCTTTTAAAGAAGCTCACAAATTGGATCAATAATACCTTGATTTCTTCTCCCACATGTGTAACTTTGATTTGCCAAAATAAAGATTTAAGGTACAAGTACAAATAAATAATACTATGCACCAATGGTAAAACACAATAGAAACTGAAACCTAAATTCCAAATGCTTGGTTGTGTGTCTATGTCCCCAACGGAGTTGCCAAAAACTGTTGGATGAAAATTTTGTGAACTTGGGAAGGTTTACAAAATGTGGTTTTTTAAACCCAACATGAATGACAATATCTCTAAGAAGGTAAGATACAATCTCTCTTACTATAAGGGAAGGCTCCCCCTTTCTATTGCAATCTATATCTAATATTATTCTACTTTCTAACTTTACATTAATCCAAGATGATATAATTGCTTCAATCTCTTTTTTCAAAGTATGTATTTTCTCAATTCTCTATCTACAATGGATTTTCTTCATTAATACTGAAAATAATTCTCACTTGCCGTAATTCAAAAATCTATACTAATTAGAAGCAAAATGTCCATGAAAGTACAAAGCCTCTCATTGCTTCTTTTTCTGAAAATGACTTATAAAACGAGAAAATAGCAACAAAGCTCAAATTCTTCACCTTACCCCTATCCTATCAACTACTTTACAAATAACTATTTGTAACCAATATTTTTCCAAATAACAAATGAAGGACAAAGTCTTTATGTTGTTACTTGCAAACAATTTATCACTTTCTCTAAGAATAATAAAGCGAAGAAAAAAGTCTTTGAATGATTATCCACACACAAATCCTACTTCCAAAATTTTAAAATAACACAATGTCTAGTATGGAAATTCGAACTATTCTTCAATATGTCACAAAATTCACACTGCTCAATTCAAACTCTTTAGAATATGCAATATAAATGACATAAGAACATCTATAGGGTATACAAAGATTATTTCAACACAAAGTTCAAGAACCAAAATTGCCTTCTTCTTTGATTAAGCTTGCAAAATCACAATATGAACACAAAGTCTCACTTTTTCTTTTCACTTTGGTAGAGTTTTGTTGCATGAAATTCAAAAACAGAAGATCCCTATTAAAGGGAGCACCCTCATATATATAGGTTAGGGGTTGTGAGAAAAAATTGAAGCATTCTAACTAACCTTGACTTATTCAACATTAGAAGTCCTAATCTATCTTGACCTGTAATGTGATCACATATAATTACATATCTCAATTTTACATGTAATATGTCATAAAAAATTACAAAATTACTTTAAAAAAGTGGATGAAAATATATAGGGTAATTCTTCCTAGTCTTCAACCTAATTGAAGAACTATGAAAATTTGTGTAGTGAAGTCTACACAATATCATCATCCGTCCTAAACGCATGTTTCACCACAATTGTAACTCTAGTAACAAAATCTATGTAACTAGTGAACACATCTTGGTATTTCCTTAGAATGTTCCTCACTTTATTCAAGAATACCTAGAGATTAACGAACATATCAATAAAAGCTAAGGATAAATGATCAACTTCTATTACCTCATGAATCGAGTGATTAAACTCTAAAAGTACAACATCCTTAGATAGTAATTTATTGTTTGTATCCACTAACCGCAAGAAAAAATTTCAAACTTAGCAAAAACATCTTGCTCATTTTCAATAAATGACTTGAGAGAAAATACCAATTCATTCATTAAGTCTTCAATAACCTCAGCCCTATTGACAATGACTTCCTTGAATTCAATGTCTTCAAGTCTTCCTGCTGAGACTATAAATCTTGTGAGAAATTCTCAAATGTATTTATCAAGCTCAACTTAGCTTCTTGTACAATTTTCATCATTTGTAAGGCCAATTTTACTTGGTAATTTTCAAGAATATTGAAGTGAGCTACGCATTATATTTCTTCAATTTATCTTTCTTTTCTTTTAGCTCATCATATCTTTGAATTAATAAAACCATATATTCTTGTGCATCCAACTTGGTACTGTCATGAGTTTGTTTCCCAAGTTGTATACTTGTAATGTTATAATCTGTCAGTTGCATATCCTTATTGAAGTGGTCAGCAATTGGCTCTACTAACTCAACAAATTTTATCTTTTCTTTATTCACCCATACTCTTGAAATAAATTTAGCCCTTTTCAATGTCTTGGACTTAATAGGAACAAGTTGTTTAAAATCAAACTCTTCCAAAGAGATCTCTTGTTTTTTCCTTTTTGGAGTGATTGATCTCAACCATAAAGGAAGATCAGAAGAATCAAATTGAGCTCCTTAATTAGTAGATTGTGATAGGATAGGTTGATTTTGAATTTTTGTTCTCACTATTGGTGAAGCATCACATTGCACTTCATAAATAACATGCTTTCAAAGAAGCTCAAAAATTGGATCAATAATACCTTGATTTCTTCTCCCACACATGTAACTTTGATTTGCCAGAATAAAGATTTAAGGTACAAGTACAAATCAAAAATATTATGCACCAATAGTAAAACACAATGGAAACTGTAACCTAAATTCCAAATGCCTGGTTGTGTGTCTGTGTCCCCAACGAAGTTGCCAAAAATTGTTGGATGAAAATTTTGTAAACTAGTGAAGGTTTACAAAATGTGTTTTTTCAACACAGCATGCAAGACAATATCTCTCAAAAGGCAAGATACAGTCTCTCTTATTACAAGGGAAGGCTCCCCCTTTCTATTGCAATCTATATCTAATATTATTCTACTTTCTAACTTTACATTAATCCAAGATGATAGAATTGCTTCACTCTATTTTTCCAAAGTAAGTATTTTCCCATTTCTTTATCTATAATGGATTTTCTTCATTAATACTGAAAATAATTCTCACTTGCCGTAATTCAAAAATATATACTAATTAGAAGCAAAGTGTCCATGAAAGTACAAAGCCTCTCATTGCTTCTTTTTCTGAAAATGACTTATAAAATTAGAAAATGGCAACAAAGCTCAAATTCTTCACCTTACCACTATCCTATCAACTTCTTTACAAATAACTATTATTAACCAATATTTTTCCAAATAACAAATGAAGCACAAAGTCTTTATGTTGTTACTTGCACACAATTTATCGCTTTCTGTAAGAATAATAAAGTGAAGAAAAATGTCTTTGAATGATTATCCACACACAAATCCTACTTCCAAATTTTCAAAATAACACAAACTCTAGTAAGCGAATTCGAACTATTCTTCAATATGTCACAAAATTCACACTACTCAATTCAAACTCTTTAGAATATGCAATATAAATGACATAAGAACATCTATAGCATATACAAAGATGATTTCAACACAAAGTTCAAGAACCAAAATTGCCTTCTTCTTTAATTAAGCTTGCAAAATCACAATATGAACACAAAGTCTCACTTTTGCCTTTCACTTTGGCAGAGTTTTGTTGCATGAAATTCCAAAACAACAGATCCCTATTACAAGGAGCACCCTCATATATATAGGTGAGGGGCTGTGAGAAAAAAATGGGAGCATTCTAACTAACCTTGACTTATTTAACATTAGAAGTCCTAATCTATCCTGACTTGTAATGTGATCACATATAATTACATATCTAAATTTTACATGTAATATGTCATAAAAAATTACAAAATTGCTTAAATAAAGTGGATGAAAATATATAGGGTAATTCTTCCTAGTCTTCAACCTAATTGAAGAACTAGGAAAATTTGTGTAGTGAAGTCTACACAATATCACCATCTGGCCTAAACGCATGTTTCACCATAATTTAACTCTAGTAACAACAACTATGTAACTAGTGAACACATCTTGGTATTTCCTTAGAATGTTCCTCACTTTCTTCAAGAATGCTTGGAGATTAAAGAACATATCAATAAAAGCTAAAGATAAATGATCAACTTCTATTACCTCATGAATCAAGTGATTAAACTCTAAAAGTACAACATCCTTAGATAGTAATTTATTGTTTGTATCCACAAATTCGCAAGAAAAAATTTCAATCTTAGTAAGAACATCTTGTTGATTTTTAGTAAAGGACTTGAGAGCAAATTCCAAGTCATTCATTAAGTCTTCAATAACCTCAGCGCTATTAACAATGAATTCCTTGAGTTCAATGTCTTCAAGTCTTCCTGCTGAGACTATAAATCTTGTGAGAAATTCTCAAATGTATTTATCAAGCTCAACTTACCTTCTTGTACAATTTTCATCATTTGTATGGCTAATTTTACCTGGTAATTTTCAAGAGTATTGAAGTGAGCTGCTCATTCTACTACTTCAATTTATCTTTCTTTTCTCTTAGCTCACCATATCTTTGAATTAATGAAACCATATATTCTTGTGCATCCAACTTGGTACTGTCACGAGTTTGTTTCACAAGTTGTATCCTTGTAATCCTATAATTTATCAGTTGCATTACCTCATTGGAGTGGTCAGCAATTGGCTCTACTAACTCAACAAATTTCATCTTTTCTTTACTTACCAATACTCTTGAAATAAATTTATCCCTTTTCGATGTCTTGGACTTAATAGGAACAAGTTGTTTAAAATCAAACTCTTCTAGAGAGATCTCTCGTTTCTTCGTTTTTGGAGTGATTAATCTCAACCATAAAGGAAGATCAAAAGAATCAAATTGAGCTCCTTCAATAATAGATTGTGATAGCACAGGTTGATTTTGAATTTTTGTTGTCACTATTGGCGGAGCATCACTTTGTACTTCATAAATAACATGCTTTCGAAGAAGCTCAAAAATTGGATCAATAATACCTTGATTTCTTCTCCCACACATGTAACTTTGATTTGCCAGAATAAAGATTTAAGGTACAATTACAAATCAAAAATATTACGCACCAATGGTAAAACACAATGGAAACTACAACCTAAATTCCAAACACCTGGTTGTGTGTCTGTGTCCCCAACGGAGTTGCCAAAAACTGTTGGATGAAAATTTTGTAAACTAGTGAAGGTTTACAAAATGTGTTTTTTTAACACAACATGCAAGACAATATCTCTCAGAAGGCAAGATATAGTCTCTATTATTATAAGGGAAGGCTCTCCCTTTCTATTGCAATCTATACCTAATATTATTCTACTTTCTAACTTTACATTAATCCAAGATGATAGAATCGCTTCACTCTCTTTTTTCAAAGTAAGTATTTTCTCATTTCTTTATCTACAATGGATTTTCTTCATTAATACTGAAAATAATTCGCACTTGCCGTAATTCAAAAATCTATACTAATTAGAAGCAAAGTGTCCATGAAAGTAGAAAGCCTCTCATTGCTTCTTTTTCTGAAAATGACTTATAAAATTAGAAAATGGCAACAAAGCTCAAATTCTTCACCTTACCACTATCCTATCAACTTCTTTACAAATAACTATTTTTAACCAATATTTATCCAAATAACAAATGAAGCACAAAGTCTTTATGTTGTTACTTGCACACAATTTATCGCTTTCTCTAAGAATAATAAAGTGAAGAAACAAGTCTTTGAATGATTATCCACACACAAATCCTACTTCCAAAATTTCAAAATAACACAAACTCTAGTAAGTGAATTCAAACTATTCTTCAATATGTCATAAAATTCACACTGCTCAATTCAAACTCTTTAGAATATACAATATAAATGACATAAGAACATCTATAGCATATACAAAGATGATTTCAACACAAAGTTCGAGAACCCAAATTGCCTTCTTCTTTAATTAAGCTTGCAAAATCACAATTTGAACACAAAGTCTCACTTTTGCTTTTCACTTTGGCAGAGTTTTGTGGCATGAAATTCCAAAACAGAAGATCCCTATTACAAGGAGCACCCTCATATATATAGGTGAGCGGCTATTAGAAAAAATTGGGAGAATTCTAACTAACCTTAACTTATTCAACATTAGAAGTCCTAATCTATCCTAACCTGTAATGTGATCACATATAATTACATATCTTAATTTTATATGTAATGTGTCGTAAAAAGTCACAAAATTGCTTTAAAAAAGTGGATGAAAATATATAGGGTAATTACAATGACTTCCTTGAATTCAATGTCTTCAAGTCTTCTTGCTGAGAGTATAAATCTTGTGAGAAATTCTCAAATGTATTTATTAAGCTCAACTTAGCTTCTTTTACAATTTTCATCATTTGTAAGGCCAGTTTTACCTGGTAATTTTCAAGAGTATTGAAGTGAGCTGCTCATTATACTGCTTCAATTTATCTTTCTTTTCTTTTAGCTCATCACATCTTTGAATTAATGAAACCATATTTTCTTGTGCATCCAACTTGCTACTGTCACGAGTTTGTTTCCCAAGTTGTATCCTTGTAATCCTATAATCTATCAGTTGCATATCCTCATTAGAGTGGTCAGCAATTGGCTCTACTAATTCAACAAATTTCATCTTTTCTTTACTTACCAATAATCTTCAAATAAATTTAGCCCTTTTCGATGTCTTGGACTTAACAGGAACAAGTTGTTTAAAATCAAACTCTTCCAGAGAGATCTCTTGTTTCTTCCTTTTTGGAGTGATTGATCTCAACCATAAAGGAAGATTAGAAGAATAAAATTGAGCTCCTTATATAATAGATTGTGATAGGACAGGTTGATTTTGAATTTTTGTTATCACTATTGGCGGAGCATCACTTTGCACTTCATAAATAACATGCTTTCAAAGAATCTCAAAAATTGGATCAATAATACCTTGATTTCTTCTCCCACACATGTAAATTTTATTTGCCAGAATAAATATTTAAGGTACAAGTACAAATAAATAATAATATGCACCAATGGTAAAACACAATGGAAACTGCAACCTAAATGCCAAACGCCTGGTTGTGTGTTTGTGTCCCCAACGAAGTTGCCAAAAACTATTGGATGAAAATTTTGAAAACATGGGAAGGTTTACAAAATGTGGTTTTTTAACACAACATGCAAGACATTATCTCTCAGAAGGAAAGATACAGTCTCTCCTATTATAAGGGAAGGCTCCCCCTTTCTATTGCAATCTATATCAGATATTATTGTACTTTCTAACTTTACATTAATCCAAGATGATATAATTGCTTCACTCTCTTTTTTGAAAGTAAGTATTTTCCCAATTCTCTATCTACAATGGATTTTCTTCATTAATACTGAAAATAATTCTCACTTTCCATAATTAAAATATTTATACTAATTAGAAGCAAAGTGTCGATGAAATTACAAAGCCTCTCGTTGCTTGTTTTTTTGAAAATGACTTATAAGATGAGAAAATAGCAACAAAGCTCAAATTCTTCACCTTACCACTATCCTATCAACTTCTTTACAAATAACTATTTCTAACCAATAATTTTCCAAATAACAAATGAAGCACAAAGTCTTTATGTTGTTACTTGCACACAATTTATCGCTTTCTCTAAGAATAATAAAGTAAAGAAAAATGTCTTTGAATGATTATCCACACACAAATCCTACTTCCAAAATTTCAAAATAACACAAAGTCTAGTAAGAGAATTTGAACTATTCTTCAATATGTCACAAAATTTACACTACTCAATTCGAACTCTTTAGAATATATATAGGTGAGGGGATGTGAGAAAAAAATGGGAGCATTCTAACTAACCTTGACTTATTCAACATTAGAAGTCCTAATCTATCCTGACCTGTAATGTGATCACATATATTTACACATCTTAATTTTACATGTCACATGTCATAAAAAATTGCAAAATTGCTTAAAAAAAGTGGATGAAAATATATAGGGTAATTATTCCTAGTCTTCAACCTAATTGAAGAACTATGAAAATTTGTGTAGTGAAGTCTACACAATATCACCATCCAGCCTAAACTAATGTTTCACCACAATTGTAACTGTAGTAACAACATCTGTGTAACTAGTGAACACATCTTGGTATTTCCTTAGAATGTTCCTCACTTTATTCAAGAATGCTTGGAGATTAATGAACATATCAATAAAAGCTAAGGATAAATGATCAACTTCTATTACCTCATAAATCAAGTGATTAAACTCTGAAAGTACAACATCCTTAAATAGTAATTTATTGTTTGTATCCACTAATCCGCGAGAAAAAATTTCAAACTTAGCAAGAACATCTTGCTCATTTTTAGTAAATGACTTGAGAACAAATTCCAATTCATTCATTAAATCTTCAATAACCTCAGCCCTATTGACAATGACTTCCTTGAATTTAATGTCTTCAAGTCTTCCTGCTGAGACTATAAATCTTGTGAGAAATTCTCAAATGTATTTATCAAGCTCAACTTAGCATCTTGTACAATTTTCATCATTTGTAAGGTTAATTTTACCTAGTAATTTTCAAGAGTATTGAAGTGAGCTGCTCATTATACTGCTTCAATTTATATTTCTTTTCTTTTAGCTCATCATATCTTTGAATTAATGAAACCATATATTCTTGTGCATCGAACTTGGTATTGTTAGGAGTTTGTTTCCCAAGTTATATCCTTGTAATCCTATAATCTATCAGTTGCATATCCTCATTGGAGTGGTTAGCAATTGGCTCTACTAACTCAACAAATTTCATCTTTTATTTAATTACCAATACTCTTTAAATAAATTTAGCCCTTTTTGATGTCTTGGACTTAATAGGAACAAGTTGTTTAAAATAAAACTCTTCGAGAGAGATCTCTTGTTTCTTCATTTTTGGAGTGATTGATCTCAACCATAAAGGAAGATCAGAAGAATCAAATTGAGTTCCTTCAATAATAGATTGTGATAGGATAGGTTTATTTTGAATTTTTGTTGTCACTATTGGCGGAGCATCACTTTGCACTTCATAAATAACATGCTTTCAAAGAAGCTCAAAAATTGGATCAATAATACCTTGATTTCTTCTCCCACACGTGTAACTTTGATATATCAGAATAAAGATTTAAGGTACAAGTACAAATGAACAGTAATATTCACCAATGGTAAAACACAATGGAAACTGCAACCTAAATTCCAAACGACCAGTTGTGTGTCTGTGTCCCCAACGGAGTTGCCAAAAACTGTTGGATGAAAATTTTGTAAACTTGGGAAGGTTTACAAAATGTGGTTTTTTAACACAGCATGCAAGACAATATCTCTCAGAAGGCAAGATACAGTCTCTCCTATTATAAGGGAAGGCTCCCCATTTGTATTGCAATCTATATCTAATATTATTCTACTTTCTAACTTTACGTTAATCCAAGATGATACAATTGCTTCACTCTCTTTTCTCAAAGTAAGTATTTTCCCAATTCTCTATCTACAATGGATTTTCTTCATTAATACTGAAAAATAATTCTCACTTGCCGTAATTCAAAAATCTATACTAATTAGAAGCAAAGTGTCCATGAAAGTACAATGCCTCTCGTTGCTTCTTTTTCTGAAAATGACTTATAAGACAAGAAAATGGCAACAAAGATCAAATTCCTCACCTTACCACTATCCTATCAACTTCTTTACAAATAACTATTTTTAACCAATATTTTTCCATATAAAAAATGAAGCACAAAGTCTTTATGTTGTTACTTGCACACAATTTATCACTTTTTCTAAGAATAATAAAGCAAAGAAAAAAGTCTTTCAATGATTATCCACACAAATCCTACTTCCAAAATTTCAAAATAGCACAAAGTCTAGTAAGTGAATTTGAACTATTCTTCAATGTGTCACAAAATTCACACTGCTCAATTCAAACTCTTTAGAATATACAATACAAATGATATAAGAACATCTATAGCGTATACAAAGATGATTTCAACACAAAGTTCAAGAACCAAAATTGCCGCCTTCTTTAATTAAGCTTGCAAAATCACAATATGAACACAAAGTCTCACTTTTGCTTTTCACCTTGGCAGAGTTTTGTTGCATTAAATTCGAAAACAGAAGATCCCTATTATAAGGAGCACCCTCATATATATAGGTGAGGGGCCATGAGAAAAAAATCAAAGCATTCTAACTAACCTTGACTTATTCAACAATAGAAATCCTAATCTATCCTGACCTGTAATGCGATCACATATAATTGCATATCTTAAGTTTACATGTAATATGTCATAAAAAATTACAAAATTTCTTAAAAAAAGTGGATGGAAATATATAGAGTAATTCTTCCTAGTCTTCAACCTAATTGAATAAGTATGAAAATTTGTGTAGTGAAGTCTACACTATATCACCATCTAGCCTAAACGCATGTTTCACCATAATTGTAACTCTAGTAACAACATCCGTGTAACCAGTGAACACATCTTGGTATTTCCTTAGAATGTTCCTCATTTTATTCAAGAATGCTTGGAGATTAACAAACATATCAATAAAAGCTAAGGATAAATGATCATCTTCTATTACCTCTTGAATCAAGAGATTAAACTCTAAAAGTACAACATCCTTAGATAGTAATTTACTGTTTGTATCCACTAATCAACAAGAAAAATCTTCAAACTTAGCAAGAACATCTTGCTCATTTTCAGTAAATGACTTGAGACAAAATTCCAAGTCATTCATTAAGTCTTCAATAACCTCAACCCTATTGACCATGACTTCCTTGAATTCAATGTCTTCAAGTCTTCCTGCTGAAACTATAAACCTTGTGAGAAATTCTCAGATGTATTTATCAAGCTCAACTTAGCTTCTTGTACAATTTTCATCATTTGTAAGGCCAATTTTACCTGGTAATTTTCAAGAGTATTGAAGTGAGTTGTTCATTATACTGATTCAATTTATCTTTCTTTTCTTTTAGCTCATCATATCTTTGAATTAATGAAACCATATATTCTGATTGTTTATGAATTTTACTTTTAAACTTACATTTGCAAGTTTGATTTCCAATTGAATTTAAAAAAGTTAGAGGTTAAATTCATAAAAACCCTAATTTTTAATTCTAAAATTGAGCTTGTGGGTTGTCTAATTTGGATTTATTACTTTAGATTTTATTTTTCATTCAATTTTTCTCTCCTAGATCTCATTTTCAAATTGAATTACTTAAATTTAGTGGTTGAATTTACAAAAACGCTAATTTATAATTCTAAATTTACATGTGAGTCGCATAATTTTTCAAATCAAATTTTTAGATCTAATCTTTGTGATATGCTATGCTATGATCTAAGTGCATTTATCTTTTTTTAAATCAAATTGCTTAATTAATTTGTTAATCAATCACTTTTATAAAATTTTGCATTGTTTAATCATGACTTTAATTTTCAAATTCAAATTTCCCTCCTTTGTGCATGAGTTTTACTACCAATAGCCTTACCTATAATATTCCAGTGAGAAGAAGTTGTATAATTAAGGCTTCTCAAGGGTCAATTACTAAGGATATGGAGCCTAATTTGTATAATTTATTTCATGAGAATGTTGGTGGTTCTTCTATTCCAATAATTGATGTAATTTATCACCATTCTTCACATAATTGTCATGATGAGGGTGAATCACAAGCTAGGGTTTATGTTGATCAATTGGAGAATATTGACAATGAATTTTAAAATCTTCAACAATGGGTGAGTCAACAATACCCAAAAAGTGAGGCAATCCCATTGATCAAAATATTAAAAAGGATCGTTCAAAGTGATAAAATTATCATTGATTTGTTGTGTGGCCTTTCTCATATTGTTGACACTAATATCATGCCTATGAAAAGTTGTGTTGAAGTCCTTGGTTACACTCAAGCACCTAGTCAAGTTAATCATTCTATTCCAATGGTATGCCTAGTGTGACTACTTTCACGTCAAATATCATGGATATTTCCACACAAAATGTTAATCTTACACATGTTATTCAAGGGGGCAACTCTTTCATATCTCCCTTCATGAGTTTTCCATTTATAACCCAATCATTTCCCATACCTACATATCATAGCATTCCACATCCTTACTCTCAACCTCCTCCTTAATTCAACAATGCTACTCCTCCATCCCAATCCAATATGTTTAATTTCAATCCATCCACCAAAGCAACCATTAATATTTTAGCCCAAACTATCTCATCCTTACAACACCAAATAGCTTCTATGAACCAATCCAAGTTTAATGTGCCCACATTTGATGTAGTGAGCCTATTATCTAATGATATTGTCCATTTTGTCCCTCCTAAACATATTCACGTCCCTCAATTAGAGCTTTATAATGGAAAAGGTGATCCCTTGACTCATGTGAAAACATTTGAAACTTTGAGTAGTGATATTTCTCATGATCAAAGACTTTTGGCTAAATTATTTACTAGAAAATTTATGGATAAAGCATTGAAATGGTATTGTTCTTTGCCTCCTTATTCTATTACATCATTTCAACAATTGGCTAATGCTTTTATTCAACAATTTCACAACAATATTGGTCCTAAGAATACTTTCATTGATTTGATTCATTGTAAGCAAGGTGTTAAAGAAAAAGTGAATGATTTTATTGGTAGATATAAACATTTGTATTCTCAAATTGGTTATCCTATGCCTGATCAAGATTTTCAAAGAATTTTTATTTCTAATTTACAAAAATACATAAGGGATAAGCTTCTCTTTTCCGAGTTTACTTCCTTTACACAATTGTGTGCAATGCTTCATAATTATTAGCTTCAAGTGAGTCAATTTGAATCATCTCCTTCAATGGCTCAGGTTGTAAGAATGAAAGTGCTCAACAATCTTTTGCAAAGTTTAAATCAAACAAAGGGTTCATTAAGTTCAATGACAACAACAATACCCAAGTAGTAGCTGCAACAACATGTGTACCTCCTTTATTCAAGTACTTTAGAAAACAATTTACTCCTCAGTCTAAATCTTTGTACAGTATCTATTGATCCCCAAAATGGACAGATGTATTTCTAGAGCAGTCGAGAAACTTCACAGGAGTGGGATAGGCATCCTATAAAATAACCTCCAGGATTTTAGAAGTTGACTCTTTGAAGATTGGAAGAAGAAAAGGGAGAGAAGAATCCTCGCTAGGAGACTAAACTAAGAAGGGTGATACACCATAACATAGATTAGATTAAGGGAATGACTTAAGGAATTCTATTGAAAATAATAATATTCATAGAATTTTTGACCATCACTGATCAAAGATTTATGCTTCTATCGAAGGGACACGATGCACCACAGACCCTTCATTATTAGTCAAGAGAACAATATGTGCAACGCTCACAAGGCATAGGACATAATATTCAGATCTTGACTACGAGAAGCACCTGCAAGGGTCTAAATAGATGCATAAACTCTTAAGGGGTGCTAACTCCTTTGAGCCTTAAACACAGTATAGGAAAATGACCTCAACTGAAAATCCCCAAGAGTGGGTCCTTGCTTCTCAATTAGAATGAATCCTATAAGGGTTCAACAAAAAGGTTTTAGCCTCCAAAAAGTATTTTCTTGAGGAGAAGACTACGAAGGATACAATTCATCTTCTATTTTAGATGACCTATGAAGAGAAGAAAACCTTCATAGTCATAAGTACATCTAATTAAACCAAAAACAAACATACCCACATAAATAAATTGGACCAGATTCAAAATGAATCAACACAAGAAACTTTGATTAACAAAAAGAAAAAGGTCGCGTGGGCATAACTTCCATAATTCATTAAGAGCAAAAATACCAAGGCTAGGAAATAAGTTCTAGAAAACAGATGACATGCATACATTTCTGTGATAAAAACACGGAGTTCCTTTGGAAATAACTATAAATTTACCATTACAACAAAACTTGAGAGTTATTGATAAAATATATCCCCCCTCTTTACAAAAAGAGCCCGCGACCTTATAGGGAAAAACATGCTTTCGTAATTCAAGAGTCATACCTTAGAATCAGGCATTGATCCTTAGGTTTTTACAAACTGCTGACAAGTGTGCCTTTTCTTTTGGAGATTTACACTAGTTGTGGGTAAAAATTTGATCACATCTATCTCTTGAGGCCTTTTATGATTGCATGGGTTAACTAAAAATATGCTTTCTAATAGCTGTTGTTTATGCGTTTTGACCATGAGAAAAAATGTGAATAATTATATTATGATACTGTGTGTTGGCAACTTTGATAACATAAGCTTTTTGCAGGACACGTGTCACTTGAGCGGGCCTTTTGAGGGAGATTTGTGCTTTAAGAGCTAGAAGCCCCACCAAGCTGACATGTGGCATTTTGATGGGCTGCGTAGCTACCCCTGTGACCTAACCTTTAAACAGGAAGACAAAAGTAGCTACCCTTGTGACCTAACCTTTTATATTGAAATAATTGCTCTATGATACTTTGACCAAAAATGGGAAACAAAGGAGCAATTTTTTTTGTACATAGTATGTCAGAGATAACTTCATAACTATCTAATTTCGCCCTATTTAACATCTTGTGAGGCAACACCTTGTTATCTTCTAAAAGGCTCTTTTTGCACTCTGATGTGAGCAAGCCTCGTGTTGACAGGTAAGTTGCAGGTCTGGAATAAAATTTTATTGGGTACCCCCTTGTCTATTTGAAAACTGCCACTATGGGGAAGGTGCTATGAGATTTTGTAACGTGAGATTCTATCTGATTCGAGAGCTTGTGTGTAGATGAAAGATCCTCCTGAACCATTCAGAAATCTTTTTCAAAAGATGCTCAAAACAACTCGAGATCATTCCAGAAAAGCATGTCTTCATCTCCTACCTCTTCTTGCTCATTTGAAGCTTCAGAGATGATAATATTCGGGTGGGATTCAGAAATCTCTAGAATTTGCACAGGAGAAATCCCTTTTTCCTTTTGCGAGTAGGGAAGCTTGGAAGTGGGATAGCTAGAACCATTGGCTTACCTCCCTGTCTGAAAAATATCCCCCTGTTGACAAGAATGGCTTGTGTCATTGCCTTTCCCGGTGAGCCAAACCACTAGTCCCCCTTTGAAAAGTGAGATAATATCTGACATCTAGGATAGAAAGGAGAAAACAAAGAAGAATTTTTGATCTAATGTATTATCCTCTGGAAGTATCTCTTCTGGAGAATGCGTAGGCACGATTTCATACTCTAGAGATCCTTTGGGAGAATTAGGAGAATACTTCAACAAAAAGCATGAACCTGAGGAGCCATTTTTCTAATCCTCAAAATCGATCATCTACATCTCACACTGGAAATTGATGAAAATTTCTTGAATACTTGAAACCGGATACCCTTGACAAGGGTAGGATGAAGCCCAAATATCATAGCTTAGTTGCATGCTCAAAAAGATCTTGAAAAATTATTAGGGTACACTTGATGGCTTCATGCAAGATGAAGAACCAAAGCATGTACAAACTTTGGTAAATGTGCTCAAACTTTCGCACCGAGCATGCCAAAAAATATTGTTGATCCCCAAAATGGACATATGTCTTTCTAGAGCAGATGAGAAACTTCAGAGGAGTGGGACACATATCCTATAAAATAACCTCTGGGATTTTAAAAGTCAGCTCTTTGAAGATTGGAAGAAGAAAAGGGAGAGAAGAATCCCCACCAGGAGAATAAAACTAAGTAGGGCGATATGCCATAGCAAAGATTAGATTAAGGGAAGGACTTAAGGAATTCTGGTGAAAATGATAATATTCATAGAATTTTGGACCATCACTGATCAAAGATTTATTCTTCTATCGAAGGGACATGATGCACCATAGACCCTTCATTGTTATTCAAGAGAACAATATGTGTAAATATCACAAGGCATAGGACATAATATTTAGAACCTGACTACGGGAAGCACCTGCAAGGGTCTAAACAGAGGCATAAACTCTTAAGTGGTGCTAACTCCTTTGAGCCTTAAACATGATATAGAAAAATGACCTCAACTGAAAATACCAAAGAATGGGTCCTTTCTTCTCAATTAGATTGAATCCTATAAAGGCTCAACAAAAAGGTTTTAGCCCCTGAAAAGTATTTTCCTGAGGAGCATACTGCAAAGGATATAATTCATCTTCTGTTTTAGATGCCCTATGAAGAGAAAAAAGATTTCATAGTCATAAGTACATCTAATTAAACTAAAATCAAATATATCCACATAAATAAATTGGACCAGATTCAAAAGGAATTAGCATAGGACACTTTGATTAACAAAAAGAAAAAGGCCGCATGGGCATAACTTCCATAATTCATTAAGAGCAAAAATGACAAGGATAGGAAATAAGTTCCAAAAAATAGATGACATGCATACACCTTTGGTCATAAAAACATACAATTCCTTTGGAAATAACTATAAAACTTACCATTACAACAAAACTTGAGAGTTCTTGATAAAAAATATTCCCCCCCCCCTCTTTACAAAAAGAGGGAAACACAGGCTTCCATAATTCAAGAGTCATGCCTTAGAATTAGGCATTGATCCCTAGGTTTTTACAAATTGCTGACAAGTGTGCCTTTTCTTTTGGAGATTTATGCTAGTTGTGGGTAAAAAGTCGATCACATCGATCTTGTGAGGCCTTTTATGATTGCATGGGTCAACTAAAAACATGCTTTCTAACAGTTGTCGATTTTGGGTTTTGACTGTGAGAAAGTATTCGAATAATTATATTATGAGATTGTGTGTTGATGGCTTTGATAAAGAGAGATTTTTGTAGGACACGTGTCTCTTGGGTGAGACTTTTGAGGGAGATTTGTGCATTAAGAGCTAGAAGCTCCTCCAAGTTGACATGTGGCATTCCAACAGGCTACACTATATAACTCTGGTGTGTTTCTGTAGGAAGTCCATGAATGTTGAAGTGACCGATCTAGCGAGTGAAAAAGTAGCAAGGTCACTTTGTGTAGATGGAGTCTACAGTATCATGATGCAATTTTTAAACAAAAATGTTTTGAAACTTCCTCCCATCAAACCAATTGATACCTCCAAACCTTTTCCACCCTATCATGATCTCAAAGATTTTTGCCAATATCATTGTCAACTCGGTCACAATACTAAAAATTGTTACTCCTTAAGGATTATAATTTAAGACTTTATTTATAAAAATACCATATATGTAGTTGGTGTGAATAATAGAGGAAACAAATCTATAGGTCCTAATCAAAATCTTCAAATATTAACTAATCCTTTGCCTTCCCATTCTACTAATGTGGTTGAGTCTGAGAATATTGTATTTTCTCCTAATGACCTTGGCCTTGAGTCTAAGAATGTTGTGAATCTTGTTGATAAACCTATACCTCTTAAGGACCTATGCATTACCTTTGATCCTAGTGAGACTATTGAAGCACCCGATGGCCCACTATATATCACTGCAAAGATCAAAGACAAACTCTCATAAGGGTTTCTCATTGATCTAGCATGTATGGTGAATATGATAACTGGATAATATCTTTATACTTTACAATTACATCAAGTAACATATGATAAATCTGATGTAGTGGTTAAGGTCTTTTATGGTTTCTCTTATCATACTATTGGTTCTATTACTCTCCCTATTGAGGTTGGTACTAAGTGCTTAGATGTCATTTTTGCTATCATTCCTACATTGGATCAATTTTGTGTGAAGTTAGGACATCCTTGGCTCTCTTCCATGAAAGTGATTCCTTCTACCATTCATAAATGTCTCAAATTTCCTCATAATAACAAAATCATAACATGTACCAACCCACAGTGAGGTGTGGGGATGTTAATCTTGATTACTTATGGTCTAAACAATTCAATCCTCTTAAGCCTCCTAGTGATGCTCTTTTTCAATCTTATCAAAAGTGGAAGAATGATATGATATTATCTTTGAGTAAGCCTAGAGATCCATGACCTATTCATCATCCTCATGATGGACCCGGTCTCCTTCCTACACCTTCTATTCCTGCTTTATATGTTGCAATCCTGCCTCCTACATCTTACAAAGGGAAGCGCTCACCATATCCTATTTTTCAACATAGTAGACCTTCTCCTATTCCTCCTCCTTTTAAGGAAGAGAAGAAGCCTATTTCCATTGATCCTAAACTTCCACAACCCTCAACTAAAACTAAAAGAAACTGTTGTGCAACAAAATACCAATGGAGACGATGTGCTAAGGCCTGTGAACTTGCTTCTTAACCCATTTCCTCCCTAAAAACACCAAATATTAGCATGACCCCATTTGTCCACCCTTCACCTAATCCTAGGAAAGAAGTTCAACCTAAATCACTAGGATTAAAATTATTTAGAAAGATGATGGTTCATGTTCTATTCATGTTAAAGATCCTATTTTTATTAATCTTGATGAAGAGATGGATGAAAATTATGTTCATGCTAACAATGTTAATGATAATGATTCCAACAATGAATATGAACTTGTTAATGTTGGCAATGATTTATCTAAACAATTTTCAAAAGCATTAACCCTAGCTCCTAGTAATAGACAAAGTGACTCATCATTAGAGTATGGTCCTTGTTTGGAACTTGTAGTAGCTCCATCTATTATGCTTGAAGTTTCTCCTCTTGCATATTGTCCACCTTCCCGAAACATTGTTCAACAAGATTGGGAGGCAGATGATTTTCTTGATTAGCTTCATTCGTGTCATAGATTCCCTCTCTCCCTCCTCTCTTGCTTGATTTTAAACCTTCCTCTATTTATTTCTCCCTAGTGTTGTTTACATGAGGATGATGCAAAGCGTTGAGATCTCTTTTTGTCTCTTCCATGTTGACTCAAAAGACATGTGTGCCCTTCTTCCATTGTGGTTCTACACCCTTTGGGGGATGAGGTCAATTCAATTCATATATATTCCAATGATATATATTATTTATCATAAGAGCATATTGACCCCAAAGTTAAGTAGATCCCTTATGTGTTTGTGTTTGTGATCATTATCCTTTGATTTCTTCTTTCTTGGGGGAATATCATTGTGATAATGTGCTTATCTTTTGGATGCATGCATACTACCTTGAAGCAATTGCTCCTATTGTGGCGTATGCAATCACTTTAACATGGGGGCATACACTCCATTTAATATTTCACTCTTTGCATATCTCAATACTCAAGCTACTTTCCAAACTTGGCCTTTGCTATGTAATTTTAGTATTTTTTCCTTTCACGACTCATAGTAAGCAAGCCTTACTAGGCTAGTAGTCATGATTCTCTTTCTTATAATATCCCTTTTATCTTGATATTGAAGTTGTAAGATATCTAAATTCCACTAGGGGCTTGGTGTGTCTTCCCTCTTTAGCATCTTGATGAAAGGTTTTCAATGTAAAACTTTGTACTTTATTGAGAGTATGCTTAGTCTCATACTCCCGCTAAAGTGGGGGCTAAATATAGTGTCCTAAATTGTACTCCCTTACAATTTTGTCCTCATTTGAGCCCTCACCTTGGCATTCCTATCCTAAGGCTTGATTGAAGCCCTGATTCTGCTCACACCATGCAAATAATTCATTTTTTCCATAATGCACACTTTCTTACCCCATTTCCTATGTCCCTAATTGGTCAGGACCAAGGCGCTAGCGCACTGGTCCTCCCAATCAGGACCTATTTTTGGGCCCTTCAATGATAACATTATTTTGGCGGGTCTTAGATCTCATGTCGAATCATGTTGGAAAATTAAATTGTTTTTTGACAAGCGTGTATAAAAGGAGTTGTACCCCTCTCATTTTGTTAACCACATAAGAGATTCATGCAACCGATTCAAGCAATCAATAATTCAAATTCAAGTAAGCAAACAATCAGTCTTCTTTCAAGCATTGGAGTTGGCATTTATGTTCTATGTTTGTGAAGACTTCATGAAACCCTAATTATTTGTGAAGACAAAAAAACTCCATTAAGAGATATATAATTAGTGTTTCACATATTATTCAATATTTCCCTCAAAAGGAGATCATTTCCATTATAGCAATTGAATTACATTCCATTTCTATTTCATGGTTGATTCCAAAACTAGGGTTTGACCTAAGGAAAACCCCTATTCCCAACCTATTTCTCTTCTCTAGTGTGCACAAGAATAGGTACATAGGTGTGATCTTCAGAATTGGCTTTATTTACAAAGATGAACAGGTTCCCCTTTAGACAATGAAAAGTGTGGAGGACAAGAGTGACGAGCATTTTGGTCCTGACGTTTCTGAAGCTCCTTCTAGGAATAGATCCAAACACTCTTATATTACTCAAATCTAGGTTCATGGCTCGATCGATCCGATGATTGTAGCTCACTATTTATGTGTTTTTTACTTCAATTCCAAAATATTTACCCTAATTTCAACATTTTCACAATTTAATTTAAAAGAGGATCCTTCCTCAAAGTGAATCTAATAAGAACTCTCAGCCCCATCCTTGTTTATTTGTGGCTAGATCTATTAGGTTCATGCCTCTTTTAATGTGGTGGTCCCTAAGTCTAAATATTAGAAATTCTCATACATCTAACTATTGAAACCCTAATATTTTTCATCATCACAGATACATACACATTCCTTTTATGACCAATGAATAGGGGGAAGAGGAGTATTCACAATCATTTGTTTTTCATAGATTTGGTCCACCGCCTCTTCTTTATCTTCCATTCCCTCTGGGATATCTACCAAATCAAAATCCACAATTTTCTCCAAAATGAGCCTGTTGTAGTCCATCCTTCTGACATTTTCCTTAGTGTGAAGATCAATATAGACATATTCAATTCAATGTATATGAGTCAAAGTTCTTTTGATCTTGTCCGTCATACACTTGTAATCAAAATCCTTTCAAGTCTTAAATTTATTCAACTTAACATCTTGAAGTTCTATTTCTATAGCTTTGGCTCGTGTAGATAACAACAAGAGGATTCTGGGTAGATATAATAAAACCTGCCTTGTGGGTAGCTGATTGCTTTGCATGTACGACCATTATTTGTCTTCCCAACTCCATTAGGATGATTTTATTTGTATGGTAACAAGGAATCATATAAGGATGATCATCAAAACAACCTACTCTCGAGTATGTGAAAGTAGGGAATTGAAGGAAAAGAGATCCATATTCATTAACCTTTTTCAATGTTGCCTCTAACACTCTCTTCTTTTTAAGTGTCTTGTAAAAGGAACACAAATACACACCATAAAGACATCTTGAACCCTTCAATAATAATGTTTTCCAATCTTCGAGGTCAACTGATCATAGTATGTCCATATTAACACCTTAGGATTTCATATAGAAAGTAAGAGTATTCAAAACCTATGAAAGTTGTCCCCACAAAGAATCACCTATCATTTCAGCCAAAATATATTTTGAACACCTTTCCTAATGATTGAGATGTACCTATATATCCATGTCTCAAAAAAATTGGATTTCTTTAATCCTCTAATCTTGCGAAGGAGGGTAATGATATCATTGATCTCTTCCTTGAACTCACTTCTATACAACTTAGATGACCACCTCATTGTTGTAGTTCTAGGATTTGAAAGCCAATTGGTATTAATATTCTTTTTGCATGCCTCTTCATTTTGGTTATAACGAGATTGTGCCTTATCAATAGTGATTTTGGCATATGCAAAAAAAAATGGAACCTTGATGATTTTGTCAATGGTATATGGATCTAGTCTAATGATTACTTTATCATCATCATCTCTAATAGTCCTTGTCTCCTTGTCAAAGTGTGCAACATAAGCTAACACAAATTCTGGTTCCAAAGTTGCCATGGAAAAATAATACACTAAATGAATGTCTCCGGAGAAGTTGTTGCATACCAGAGGTTGACCATTGATTATGAGTTCTTTCAATAAACTCTGACATGTCGACATGTACTTTTGATATTTATATTTCATATTTTTACTTGGTGCGGCAATTGGTTCTTCAAATATTGGAGCTATATTTGCTATGGTGAGATGAAAATACCACAAGGGAAGAATGTCAATGATCATTACTGGAGAAACCATTATGAATTGATCAGAACAAATGTGATGCAAAATAAGGCTCATGCCTTCAATTCATCAGAATATTGCATGTGCAAAAATTCATGGACAAAAAGGTCTTGAAAAATATCATTGTCCTTTGAAAGGCCAAAAACACTCAAACATGGGAAAAGACAAAAGATCTTGTAATTGGGTCACAAAGATTTATTCAAATCAGAGAAACAAATTACAACCCAGAATCAAATTGAAAGAGATAAATTAAATAAACTATAAACACAAAATCAAATAAACAACACAATAGTGATACCAAGAGAAAACTAATGTGAAGTGCTCCAAGGAAAAATAGCATCAGATTACCATCTCCAGCTATATGAAAATACAAGCAAGGTAGCATGTTTATATAGAATCAAGCGAGGGGCAAGGTGGCAATACTTGCCATTGAGGAGAGACCACCATGATGGTCTAAACATAGTAAATGCACCACCTCATAGCATGATGACACCCCAATACCCACTTGTCTTAAGTAAACATGCTTTATTAACCTAAACAACTAATTAAAGTGTAGGAAAAACCTAGGAAAAGGGAAAATAATAAATCCAACTAGGAAATAAAAACCTACACTAACACCCCCTCTTAAGCGTAGTTTAGTTGGGTGAAAATATGGGTCCCCAAAAAATGAAGCCTGATGAGGTATCCATGTACATAGTATTGCCCCCCAAACAAAGAAGTGATAGTTCTGATACTAAATGTAAGTACAGATCCAATAGTCAATAAGATGAGAGGGGGGGGGGGGTGAATCATACAAACTTAATCTTCCATAAAAACATCAGATTCAACCTCGGTAACATATATTTCAACAATATAACCAAAACTGTTAAACATGCAAACTCAAAAGCATATAAACATCATAAACCTCATAACACCAAATTTAACATGGAAACCCAAATAGGGAAAAACCACTGTGGGATTTCGGACCCACTAAGAAATATATTCTTCTAGAGTATGCTCGGTTAAAAGCAAATCCTGTTTAAGATTACAAACACATTGCTAGATGTGAACTGGTTAAGGGATTCCCCTCAAATCTGTTAGGATCTTCACCTTGTTAGAAGTGACCTTGTTAAAGGATTTCAAACACTCAATCAGAATGTCACCTTGCTAGAGGGTTTTACAAATAAGACTATTAAGTCCACTCGGTTAAGAGATTTTCTGTCACTTTCACAAAATAATAGTAATAAAAATATATCTGCAACTTCACATCTAAAATGCTAAAGCAGATTCATATTTGTTCAATACAATCTAGACATAGAACCAACCTTGTCCATCTGCTGGGCTTCTATACTCTGTTATTCAAACAGGTCTTCAAGCTTCTGTTCTCGATAATCACTATGTAGCATCCCTGTGCATACACTTGCCCACATACATTGTTTATCAATAGTTTCCTATTTATAAACAATTAGGTAACCGCTTAATCTCCTTGATCACATTTCCCATGAACAATCATAGCCATCAGATCTTCAATTTTGTCCAAGTTCAATGTATCTTTCGATCTGAAAATGTTTTACCCCGCCTGGGAACTCGCATACATTTCTTGGAACTTGTGCTTGGGTATTGCGAGTCAATCTGCGCTGTAGATCTTCATGCTGACTTTCCATTGCCTTAGATTCTTAACAAACTTCATGCACGACATACCAATCATTTAATCAGTTCCAACTCATCAGCTTCCTTCATTAAATATCACCTGTAATCATTTAATGCATTCTGTTATATCTCGGTTACAACTCAGTAGCAAATTGGTTATAACTCGGTGAATACTAAACTTCACTCGGTAGACATACTGCCTTCATTAACCGATAGCGATAACCTCAGGGTTTACCGACTAGGTTCTTTGCTTGGTAACATAGTATAGTATTATCCTTACAATTTACAGCATATGTATGATGTTAAAACAATCTAAACATCATGATCTCATCATTGTCTGACTCGGTAATAGTTTCCCATTGAATACCTTATTCATCCCCTTATTCATCATAATCTTTCCTGTGTCTTTTACCGACATCTTTATATTCTTTAAATCATACTTCTCAAGATATGGCAACATCATTCTGAATTAGAAAATCAATTTCTTGACATCAATGACTAAATAATAATATCAAGACAGTAAACATCCTTAATCAGTTATATCCATAATCATCAACAACCTTCTCAATATCCTTATTGAAATGCCAACAATCTTTCATTGTTTGTTATAATGCAATATTGCCAACAATCTCCCCCTTTGGCATTGATGGCAAAACCAATTGATTTGACCTTAAAAGATTTGGATTGCTATGATTCTGAAATGTTGAAATGCTCTCCCCCATACATTAGACTTCTCCTCTTTTCTTCAGTTTTTTTTCCAATCTGTAGTCTTCTTAGTTTTCTTTTAGTCTTCTCCCCCGATATTAGTCTTCTCCCTATTTGACAACAATGCCAAAAAGTAAAGAACTAAAACATAATTTCTTCTTGTATGAAGTGATTTTCCTACTATTGTGTATCAACTAAGTCTTAGTCAGAGCATTTTGTCTTTAATTCATGTTCCATGTATTATTTCCTATACACCTTTAGAAAACATCCTAAAGTGTGTAATGCAGTATCAACTCCTAAAAGATATTCGATAGATTCATCGGATTGATGCTTTCACCGAACTTGGTCAATGAGTAGAAGATAGGGGTAGGACCCCTAATTGACTTCTGAGATATTCAAAAGTGTCCCTTGGTAGTGGCTTGGTGAAGATATTTGCTATTTGTTCCTTTGTGCTAACATACTCCAACACCACTTTCTTCTCTTGAGCTTCTTCTCTAAGATAATGATATTTGATAGAGATGTGCTTTGTCTTAGAGTGCATAACAAGATTTTTTGAAATATTAATGGCACTTGTATTGTCACAGAATATAGTTATTGGCTCGGTAACTTTCTCATTTATACCTTCCAATAGTTGTTTGATCCATGCAATGTTGGTACAATTCAATGCTGCAGCAACGTATTCAGCTTTTGCTGTTGACTGTGAAACACATCCTTGTTTCTTGCTAAGCCAACTCACTAGTCTTTCTCCTAAAAAGAAAGCTCCTCCACTTGTGCTTTTTCAGTCATCAATGTTGCCTGTTGAATCGGCATCAGTATAAAATTTTAAATCAAAATCATTTCCTTTCTAATATACTAAGCCATAATCCTCAGTGCCTTTCAAGTATCTAAAAATTCTTTTGATTGTTGTCATGTGTGTTTCCTTAGGATCTGCAGAGAATCTTGCAACTATACCTACTGCATGTGCTATGTTTGGTTTGCTATGAACAACATATTGTAGTTTCCCAATCATGGATTGGTAAAGTGTCTCATCAACAGATGCAGATTCATCATTCTTTGATAATTTATAGTTGGTAGACATAGGAGTACTTACTGGTTTTGACTCCTCCATTCCAAATTTCTTCAAGATTTCCTTTATGTACTTGGATTGAGTAATGAAAATCTCATTTTTCATTTGCAGTATCTGTAAACCTATAAAATACTTTATCTCACTGATTAATGACATCTCAAATTCTTTGCTCATTTCGTTTCCAAAGTTCTTGCATAAAAAGTCATTTCCACAAAATATAATATCATCAACAAATATGGCTGAGATCAATATTCCATTTTCATCATTCTTCATATACATATTGTTGTTCTCACTTGTCCTTATAAAACCAATCTTAATCAAATAAGAGTGCAATCTTTCATACCATGCTCTAGGTGCTTGTTTCAAACCATATAAAGCTTTGTTCAATTTACATACCTGATCTTTATCATTGTCTTCAACAAATCCTCCAGGTTGTTCAATAAAAACTTCTTCTTCTAATATTCCATTAAAAAATGTAGATTTGACATCCATTTGATATACCTTGAAATTTTTGAAAGAAGCATAGGCCAACTATGTTCTTACTCCTTCAAGTCTAGCAATAGGTGCAAAAGTTTCACCATAATCAATTCCTTGTTCTTGAGTATAACCTTTGCAAACTAGTCTTGCTTTGTTTCGAATGACCTCTCCTTTTTCATTCAGCTTGTTTTTGAAAATCCACTTTGTACCGATTACATTTTTGTCCTTTGGTCTTGGGATTAGTGTCCATGTGTCATTCTTCTTGATTTGATCAATCTCTTCTATCATAGCATTTATCCAATCTTCACTGTTAAATGCCTCTTTCACTATTCTCGGTTCAAATTCAGATATCAAACATGTGTTCTATCTCAGTTTGTTCCTGGTCATCACTGGATCATCCTTATCTCCTATAATCTGACTTGATGCATGATGTCTTCTGACATACTTGGCTAATACAGGCTCGGTAGGCTTTGTATGATATTTTTCATCACTCGGTAACTGGGTATTCTCTTCATTTTCTTCAATAGTCTTCTCAGTAAGACTTCTCAGTTGAACATAGACAAATTCATCATAGTCTTCTAGTTCCTTGGAATTTCCTTCATCATTTCTTTTTGCAAATTCATCAATTTTCACATTTGCACTTTCTACTATTTTGTTAGATGATTTGATTAGACATTTAAATGCTTTGCTTCTAGAAGAATAACCTAGAAATGTTTCTTCTTCACTTTTCTGATCAAACTTGCCATTTCTATCATCTTTGTGAACATAGCATTTACTTCCAAAGATTTTAAAATAACTTACATTAGGTTTCTTATCATACCAGATTTCATATGGTGTCTTCAAAGTACCTTTCTTCAATTGTACTCGGTTCAGGGTGTAAACTGCTGTGCTTATTGCTTCTCTCCAAAATGTTTGTGGCACCTTCTTTTCAATCATCAGTGTTCTAGCACAATCCACAATAGATCTATTTCTTCTCTCAGCTATTCCATTCTACTATGGAGTTCTCGATGCAGAGACTTGCCTTTTAATACCATGATCATTGCAAAATAAGTTGAACTCATTAGATGTGAACTCTCCTCCTCTATTTGATCTAAGACATTTCAGTTGTCTTCCTGTTTCATTTTCAACTCTTGCCTTGTACCATTTAAACATTTGAAAAGCTTCTGATTTTTCTTTTAAAAACATTACTGACATCATCCTTGAATAGTAATCCACAAATAATATGAAATATTTATCACCATAATAACTTTGAACTTTCATAGGACCACAAAGGTCAGTGTGCACTAGATCTAAAATTCCCTTAGAAGTGTAAGACTTACTTGTAAAGCTTGATCTTATCATCTTACCCATCTGACATCCTCGACACATAGCATTCTTAGGGTTTTCAAGACTCGATAGACCTCTTACTTGGTGCTTCTTACTTATTTTGATCAGATTATCAAAATTTACATGACAAAACCTTTTATGCCAAAACCAGGTATCATCTATCTTTGCATAAAAACACTTGTTACGAGTTGAGTCAAGGTGAAATGTGTTACCTTTTGTTTGTGTCCCGGTAGCAGCTAACTTGCCATTCTTGTCATGAACTTTGACAATTCCTTTCTAAAATTCTATTTGGTAACCTATGATGTTTAGCTGTGCTACACTCAACAAATTGTATTTCAAACCTTCAACCCAATAAACATCATTGCATCTTGCATTGTCAAGAAGTGTTATAGATCCTTTACCTTTCACCGAACATGGTGCATCATTACCAAATCTAACATAGCCTTCATCATAATCTTCTAATATAACAAACTTGTGTTTATCTCTTGTCATATGATGTGAGCATCCACTATCTATGATCCAAGAATCATTAGTGTTTATGTGAGATATTAGGGCTTTTTCTTCATACCTTTCTTCATCTGATCCATCTTTGATAGCCACATATCCTACTTCCTCTTTATCAGTTTCATCTGATTTGTCATCATTAGATTCCTCATTAGCTATTAAGCATGTCTTTCTATCTCTTCTTCTGAAGTCTCCATGTCCTCTATAATGATTGTCTTTCTGTCTGTCATCTCGGTAATCTCTCTTTTTAGTAAAATCTTTGTCAGGATAGTTAGAAGCCATATGTCCTATTTTATCACAATTGAAACATTTCAAAGGTAGTTTTCCTTTATACTTACCTTTGCCTCTCGGTAACCTTTTGGCTAATAGTGCTTCAAACTCTTCTTGCTTTTTGATTTCCTCATATAGTTTATGTACTTCTTCCATGTTCTTACGAAATCTTTCACTTGCTCCACTGTGATCTCCTTCAGAGTACTTACATTTTCTTTCATTGAAATCATTAGATTCATCAAGATGAAAAGAACTAAATGCAGATTCAACTTTATTTACTGAAGAACCACTGTTATCAAAGTTACTTAACTCAAATGCATGTAGCTTACCAATAGCGACATCTAAAGAAACTGGCATATTAGGTACAGACCTCAATTCATTGATTGCAGAGACTCGGATTGCATAAGTCGGTAGAAGGGTTCTTAACAACTTACTTGTTATATCCTTTTCTTCAATAGTTCCACCTGCTCCTTTGATTTGATTGACAATCTCCTTTAGTTCTGTACTGTACTAAGTTATGTTCTCACCTTCATTCATCCTCATAGTTTCAAGTTGTCCTCTTAGACTATCTACTTTTGCTCTTTGAACATGTTCATCTCCTCCATATACTGATATGAGCTTATCTCACATAGCCTTTGCATCATTGCAGCCTTCTAGATCATTAAACTTTGAATCGGTCAATGCAGATGTTATTTCATCCATTGCTTGAATATGTTCTTTCTTTTCCTTTATCTCTTCCATAGTAAATGGATAGGTGCTCGGTGTAACAAAATCATTCTCCAGATAGTATATAGCATATTCTCCAACTCCTGATAGATGCAACTTCATCCTTTTCTGCCATGTAGAGAAACTTAACTTGTTCAGCTTCGGTGCATCCCTCTTATACATCTTTGGATCTTTAACTCAAGTGCCTTTAAAATTTTCTTCTAGAGTCCAAAGCTCTAATACCAATTGATAGTTCTGATACTAAATGTAAGTACAGATCCAATAGTCAATAAGATGAGAGGGGGGGGGGGGGGGTGAATCATACAAACCTAATCTTCCATAAAAACATCAGATTCAACCTCGGTAACATATATTTCAATAATATAACCAAAACTGTTAAACATGCAAACTCAAAAGCATATAAACATCATAAACCTCATAACACTAGATTTAACATGGAAACCCAAATAGGGAAAAACCACTATGGGATTTTGGACCCACTAAGAAATATACTCTTCTAGAGTATGCTCTGTTAAAAGCAAATCCTGTTAAAGATTACAAACACATTGCTAGATGTGACCCGGTTAAGGGATTTCCCTCAGATCTGTTAGGATCTTCACCTTGTTAGAAGTGACCTTGTTAGAAGTGACCTTGTTAAAGGATTTCAAATACTCAATCAGAATGTCACCTTGCTAGAGGGTTTTACAAATAAGACTGTTAAGTCCACTCGGTCAAGAGATTTTCTGTCACTTTCACAAAATAACAGTAATAAAAATATATCTGCAACTTCACATCTAAAATATTAAAGCAAATTCATATTTGTTCAATACAATGTAGACATAGAACCAATCTTGTCCATCTGCTGGGCTTCTATACTCTATTATTCAAATAGGTCTTCAAGCTTCTGTGCTTGGTAGTCACTATGTAGCATCCCTGTGCACACAGTTGCCTGCATACATTGTTTATCAACAATTTCCTATTTATAAATAATTAGGTAACCACTTAATCTCCTTGATCACATTTCCCATGAACAATCATAGCCATCAGATCTTCAATCTTGTCCAGGTTCAATGCATCTTTCGATCTGAAAACATTTTACCCCACCTGGGAACTTGCATACATTTCTTGGAACTTGTGCTAGGGTATTGCGGCTCAATTTTCATTGTAGATCTTCATGCCGACTTTCCATTGCCTAAGATTCTTAACAAACTTCATGCACGACATACCAATCATTTAATCAGTTCCAGCTCATTAGCTTCCTTCATTAAATATCGCCTGTAATAATTTAATGCATTTTGTTATAGCTCGGTTACAACTCGGTAGCAACTCGGTGAATACTAAACTTCACTCGGTAGACATACTGCCTTCATTAACCGATAGCGATAACTTTAGGGTTTACCGACTAGGTTCCTTAGGATTTACTGATTAGGTTCTTTGCTTGGTAACGTAGTATAGTATTATCCTTACAATTTACAACATATGTATGATGTTAAAACAATTTGAACATCATGATCTCATCATTGTCTGACTTGGTAATAGTTGCCCATTGAATACCTTATTCATGCCCTTATTCATCATAATCTTTCCTGTGTCTTTTACCAACATCTTTATATTCTTTAAATCATACTTCTCAAGATATGGCAACATCATATTGAATTAGAAAATCAATTTCTTGACATCAATGACAAAATAATAATATCAAGACAGTAAACATCCTTAATCAGTTATATCCATAATCATCAACAACCTTCTCAATATCCTTATTGAAATGTCAACAATCTTTCATTGTCTGTTATAATGCAATATTTCCAAGAAGAAGAAACCCCCCCCCCACAAAAGAGAGTATTCTCCCCCCCAAAACATATAGAGAAAGAAAGAAGGAACTAAGAAGTCCCCCCAAAAGAGGATACCTGCCGCACCCCAAGAAAAACTCTCAAATGAATGAAGTTGCTCTCAAAGAAGGGTTTGGTGAAGATGTCTATAGTCTGATATGATGTCTAATGGTACTGAAGATCAAGAACCTGCTCATGAATCAACTCTCAAATGTAGTGCATGTGAATCTCAATGTGCTTGGTCCGCTGATGATGGACCAGATTGCAAGAAATTTGAATGGCACTCTAGTTGTCACAAAAGATGACTGTAGGATTTCTAAAGGAAACACCAAACTCAGTGAGAATGTTCTGAAGCCAAATGGCCTCAGTAGCAACATTAACTGCTCCTTGATACTCAATCTCAGTGGATGAAAGATCAATAGTAGATTGCTTCTTTCTCGACCAAGAAACTGGACCAAAACCAAGAGAGAAGCAATACCTTGAAATAGACTTGTTATCCTGAGAATTGCCTGACCAATCAGAATCTTTATATACCACCAAGTCAATATCTACGCCTCCTACATAGTGAATCCCATAACTGTGAGTGCCCTATACAAAGTGAAGAATCTGCTTAGTTGCCTTCCAATGTAGCTCATGTGGCTCCTGCATGAACCAGGAGACTAGGCCCAAAACATTTGAAATATCATGCCTTGCGTGAGTCAAATATATGAGGCTTCCAACCAATTGGCGATACAAGGTAGCATCTGTAATGCCCCTACCCTAGTCGGCCTTGTAAAACCCTTTTGACCTTGGTTGACTTCCTACACGGCATTCCTGAATGGTGGATTTACCATTATGTAATGTTGTAGGTTAGACTATATGAATATTGAGCGACCTATTAATGTGTTTTTGCATCGATTCTTGTGTAAATGTAATTGTTCCCTAATTCTTGTTGTAAATCTCTAGCTAACACCTTCATTGAATATGTGTATATATATATATATGTATGCTTGCATGACTCATGGGTGCAACAGATTGCAGGTACTATATCGCCTAGGTGCGGGACTCATCTCCATTGGGATTTGCAGGGTTGAGTATACCTCCTTCATCCTTAGGATTTGGATTAGGTGGTCATAAAACTCTCTTCTTGCCTTTGCCATGATCACGTGAGCGTCGTGTGTGGTCCGTAGGGTTCCTTTGTCATTTGGGTTGCGTGTCATGTGATTGGTGGACTTTCTTGGTTTGTGTGCCTTGCGTGTGGTAAATGGAGTATGTTATCCTAAGTATTTAATTCCAATTAATGTATGGATGTACGCATTTGTAATTGAGAAATTTAAAATAGATAGTTTTCTTTTATATGATTAATCGTTAATTTAAGAGATCACTTTATTTATATTTGTAGCAAGCTTAAGTATGTAATTTGAATTAATGTGTTCATTTATGCATTAGTATTTGAGAAATCAAAATAAATAGGTTTCTTTTAGGTGATTAATCATTAATTAAAAGGATCGCTTTATTTATGTTGTAGCGAATTTAATTTAATGGTTAATTTTAAATAATGAATTTAATTAGTTTATGCGTTTTAAAAAAAAAGGAAATATTTAAAGTTATTTGAAATATAATTAATTTAACCACATTTGCATTTTGGAAAAAAAAGGGTGAATTTTATTATTTAAAGAAAATCATTTTTAATTTGTAAAGTTTGATATAGGGTAAAAGATTGATTTTGGAAATTAATTTAATTTAAATACTTTACCCTCGTCAATAGTTCGAAATATAAATGTCGGCTTAATTAATATTGAGAAATTAAAATTAAGATTGAATAAGAGAGAAGTATATTAATTAGAAAATCAAGTTAAATTAATTTAATAGTTGAAAAGAATTATTATTTCTTTTTATTTTAAAAGCGCTTAAATTTTGAAATTAGAAATTAGGTCAAAATTTTTTCCCATTTAACCTAGGTTGAAAAATATTTTGGGGGTTGCTGAATTTTTGGAAAAGAAAAATATGGGGATGGAGATTTGGAGATTTTGGCAAGGATGGATTTCTACAGCTGTAGGTTGGGGGCTCTTCTTCGAATCTTAGCAGGAATGCTAAAGAGGTAGGATCCCAGTTTTTCCATTTTGTTTCTTTGCTAAATCAAAATAAAAATGGTATTTGGTGGATCTTCATGAAATGATGGTTTAAAAATATCCATGAATGCTCTTAAAATTTGAATATTAGTTGTGAATATTGTTTGTTTTTGGGTTCAAGAATGTTTAAATGGTTTCATGTTTGACCAAATCTTGTTATCTGAAAGCTATTGGTTTTTTGGGAAAATCATGAACTTGCTAGGAAAATTTTCCCATTTTATTGTTTTGAACATCTTGGAAAAAAATATGTATCTGTGACTGTGAATGAATGTGATTTGGGTTTTTGAGAAATGACAAAAAATGTTGTTTTAGAACGTCAAGAATATCTCCAAATTTAAAAACTGGGTTTCTACAAAAAATTTTGGGTTTCTTTATGACTTCCTATTATAACTTTTGTAAAAATTGCATAAAATTAAAGTTCTGGGTTTTTGAGAAAAGACAGAAATCGTGTGGCTATTAAAACAAAATTTATTTATTATATTAAATTTAAATTTTGATTTTAAAAAAATAAAATAAAATAAAATGTTTTAATGTTATTAAATTTTAATTAATATATGTTATTAGTTATGTATTATATATTAATTACTAATTAATGTATAGATTTTAATATATGTTAATTGTGATAATTTTTATAATAATATATATTAATTGTTAATTCCTAATTTGGAGTATACTTTCAAATGCATAATAATTATTGTTTAGTCATTGCTTTATTAATTTAGGCACGTATATACATAGAGAAGTATATGTTAATTCATACCTTTAGATCATGTATTTGTTTAGTATATGCAAGGGAATTATATTTTTATGGGAGATTTTTGAATTAAAATATAATTATTATTTGGTGATGTTAAAAACTAATATATTATCCAAGGATATATTATTTTCGGATTTTAATGTTATAGGTCATCTGGGAAATTTAGAAGTGGAATACTAAAGTTTAGGAGTAATTGGAAAATGAAATGTTTTATCATTGGATCTTTTTTTTAAAACTAAAATGAGATGTTATTAGAAATAATGGAAATTTAATAATGTACTATTGGAAAAATTAGTAAGTTAATGATATCTCATTTGATAAAATAAATGGGTTAGTTTTACTCATCCTCGACATTGGAAAATAGACAAATGGAAATATGACAAGTTTAATTTATTAGTATTCGCTTAGTTTAAAGTGATGGCAAGACCCTGTTATGTTTGTTTAGACTCTGTCGTCCATCTGGTTGCTTGTGTTTGGTCATAGTCGGTCAAGTCCCTAGTTAGGGAACCGTCAGACAAGAGATCTTTGTAATTGTTTTTGATGTGTTCAGTTGGATCAGCTTCTATGAAGGAATCATTTATGTATTTATTGACCGAAGTGGTCATTGTATAGTGGTTGTGTTTGCCTATAAGGCAAGATGCAAATGACATGAAACTTATATAACCTTAACTATATTAATTGCTAGAGGGGCCTTGTAGTTGAGCAGACCTGGAGATGTAGCCCTCTAGGGGTGAACTCCGATATCATTTCTGTGTTATGTGATGCTTTTGTCTCTCTTGTTTCATTCTTAGTGCCAGTATGTATGAATGTATTTTGTAAGTTTGTAATGGGGATTAGATGAAGTTAAATTTAGAATGTAGGTATATAGTCCCCTTGTTAAACGTGGTAATTACGATCATAAAAGATTTTAGATATGAATATGAAAAATATTTTGTTAATGTTAATGAAAAGAAGTAAGCATGGAAAAAAACTCACTAGGTTACAATTATTGAATTAACTTGTCATAAAGCTTGTAATTTGTACATAATAAATGTATAGCAAATATTGGATTATCTGTCATAATTTCTGAATTGAAATCTAATGGATGAACCTCATTTGGGTATTTACCTTTTTATCTTAGTAAATGAACATCGTCATGTTAGCTATATTTCACTAAATCAGATGAATTCATTTAATTAATTACGTTTTATTCTAAACAAATAATCCTCACCAAACTAGTTGTATAATTGGATGAACTCAATAGGTTATCCGCATTATAACCTTAATACATGAACTTCATCATAATAGTTATAATTGAACTAAAATGGGAGAACTCATTTAGTTGTTTACATCTTAATCCATAATGTATGAATTTCATCTTATTAGCCATATTTTAACTATAGAGGATGATCTCATTTGGTTGGTTATTTTTAAACCTAAATAAATGAACCTCGATATATTAGTTGCATTGTATCTAAAATGGATGGCTTGCCAAGTTAACCATATTTAAACCTTAAAGGGAGAATTTCTTAAGTTGCCTATGTTTAAAATTCATTGAGTAAATATCCTCATGTTAGTCTCATCTCCAACCATATTAGATGAACGCTTCCTAAATTATAAAATGTCAATTCAATGAACATAATATATCCATGTCTTAAGTATTAACTTGTAATTAAGATATGCAGCTTAATTGGATCAAACGTCGCGAATTGAGTTAGGTGTAAGGATACACAACCACGTTGGGTAACTCCTTAGGTTCATTTAGTCTTCCGCTGTGTTATCTAAGTGTTAGATAACTCCAAAGTATCTTAATGTTGTGACTTAATATTAACACTCTTATTATTATCACCCTTTCTCCTCTCTCTCACTAGAAATTTAAAATGCTTGTTATATGTGTAACTATCCCTTAAATATGAGTTTTCTCTTTGCAAGAGAAAGGTTGTGATTCCTTGAGCCCTTGTGTGAGCCTTATAATGCTATGTGTTTTTAGATTGTGAAAGGGATATGGTTGGAAAGGTAATATTGGTTATTGAGAGAAAATTGTATGTTTACATTAAGGATTCTCCATGTGCTTGGTAGGAGTAATATAATTAAATTTCCATCTTAAGTAAGGTGCATTAATATGCGCATAGCTGATTTTGTTATAATTGTTTTATTGTGAAAGAAGTACCAAAAGAGAACATGTTATAGTAGCTTCAAGAGTGTATTAATGTGTTTTTCTTTTTCTCAAAAGATTTTTTTATGTGCTTCTTCAAACCAGTTTGATCTAGGACCTATTTTAGCAATGCTCCATTTAACTTGCCTTTGGATATAGACAATTGTCTTTTTGTGTTTAGAAAGATCAAATGAAAGACTTGTTAATTTGTATGCATTAATGTGTAATATTTAGTAGATAGCTCCTCATTTACCTTCTTGTCATATTTTGAATTTTCAATGTTAGGTTTGAGGTATTATTATATTGTATTACGAATAGTTAGTGTTCTCAAGAGGACTTGTATTACTAAAAAATTGTTTGTCTAGATTTCTTGATTTGGAAAACTAGAACATTATATTGCAACAATAATAATTAGAAATGTCATGTTAGGTTGCTTTGGCACCCTCCTACAAGATAGCGATATGAAAACCGTGCAACTAAAATGATAGACTTATATCTGAGCATATAGTGTGATCTTGTTGATCTTGTGTATTTGTAGGAAATAGTTGATTTTCCAACTCTCTTCCTCCTCTTGCCTAAATTATAGGATTTTTTGTTTTTGAAATACTATTAAGAATGCAGTGATTTAAGAAGAATTTTTATAACGCATATGAAATTGTATGTTTTCGTTTGGCTTCTAATTGAAAGAGGAAAGTTTTTCGCTTTGGAAAAGAAAATTGCATAGTTAGTAATGTGAATGAAAATTCTTAGTGGAATTTGAGAATGATATCAGAATGATGTTATTTCCTTGTGTAAATTTGAATTGTTAAGAATTTCAGAACGTGTATCTAGAGTAAACTTTATTTAGTGATTCATTTGAAAAGCATAATTAAAACTCCCCTTAAATAGATGATAGCGTATTGAAAAGCATTCCCCGTAAATGTGACTAAACCAATAATGGTGCTATTCCTTGTGTGTTGTAAGAAACCCGTACTTGCTATGTGTGCCCATGGGATGGTGAAGTAATCAACCATGGGGGATATGTTTTCTTATGAGTATGGGAAACCATACTATTTATGTGATGTTGCACATTTGTTCCCTTATTGAGTGCCAACCCACAGGTTGTTGATAATTCAGTATGTTAAGGGGTATTATTAGAAGTCACCATTCCTTGAATATTATGATCAACATACGATTAATGTTGACGCAAAGCGACTTTAGCTTCCCTATCTCGAGAAAAAATATAGTTATATAATGAAACTGTATTATAGGTGTACTCAATACTTTCCCTTATGATGAATCGATTTATGAGGTTCATGTGTGCCAACCTAATTCCTATCCTTTATTTTGAGCATATAGATGATAGTTCTTAAGCATAATGATGGATTTTATTGGAGCATCTTTTTCCTTGTCTTCAAGAGAGGCGTGTTATTTTTCACATGAGCTACCAATTGATTAGTGTTGGTAGACTTGTGGGTAGATCTTAGCCATGTATACCTCTGGCTTATGATGGGTATCCTGAGAGGAACATCGCTATGTGGGGTGTGACCGGTGTGTGCCTTATCCGCGAGGTACACTACCATGCAGGATATGTCTATTGTGTGCCCTGTCCACTTGGCGTATTGTCATGTCATGCTGAGACACAATGCAGGATGTAGTAGACATTGCCATGTGGCCTATCGATAGGTATAGTGTAGAGCCATGCCGCGTAACGACTTTATGCGGGGTGATGTCGAGGTGCACACTGCCATGCCATGTGGTTGTGTGACTAGGCCACACCACTTGTTGAGCTACTGCTATAGCTACATGATTGTTCCTTCCTTCCTCGTTGGTGGCTAGCTGCTAGTCACGTAGTGATGTAATGTGCACTTATGATCTTGTTTTACTATTTATTTATTTATTTCTTTGAGGGCCAACAATTTATTTTAATTTGACCTTGAAGGTTTAGCCACGATCTTGCAATCTTGTTCTTACTTGATTTGATGTTGCAATTCTAGAATTATTTTCTTGCCTTACTATTGGAATTGATGATTATTATCTTTATGCTTCTATACTTTGGTGGCTAAACTAGTTTATCCTTATTGTTTTCGTATGTTGGTCTTGTGTTGCAATGTGAATTCCTCTCCAAGAACGTAGGAGATGGTCTTGGATGAGTGTATACAAGGAAGTAGATGTAGGGAACCTTGAGGATGGAGGTATGTGAGGCTGTGAGATAGCTAGGATCCACTACCTACCTTTGAGTGGTGACTATCTCTTGGAGGCTAAACACCTTATGCAATAAGGGATGTTCACGAGGGTCTTGTATCGAAGGTAGCTCCACCATGGTGTGCCTTAGCACCATCAAGCCCTTGAGTGAGAGTTTGGATATTTATGATAAGGTTATTTATTCTGAGATCAGGTATAGAGATGTTGATCGTGCATGTTACCTTTGACCAAGCATTAAACATGCTCACATGTGGCCTTTTGTGTTGTGAAAATTCCAGTTATGTGGATGGTTATTATATGTAATCATGGATTAAAAGGTGTTAACTTGTCACTATGTTATGGGACATAGTCAATGGAAAAGTTCTTATATGTCTGGAAAGTGTAAAGAATTGAGTTATATACATTGCTCTTATTTAATTAGAAAATCAAGTTAAATTAATTTAATAGTTGAAAAGAATTATTATTTCTTTTTATTTTGAAAGGGCTTAAATTTTGAAATTAGAAATTAGGTCAAAATTGGTTCCCATTTAACCTAGGGTGAAAAATATTTTGGGGGTTTCTGAATTTTTGGAAAAGAAAAATATGGGGATGGAGATTTGGGGATTTTGGCAAGGATGGATTTCTACAACTGCAGGTTGGGGGCTCTTCTTCGAATCTTACTAGGAATGCTAAAGAGGTAGGATCCTGGTTTTTCCCTTTTGTTTCTTTGCCAAATCAAAATAAAAATGGTATTTGGTGGATCTTCATGAAATGTTGGTTTAAAAATATCCATGAATGCTCTTAAAATTTGAATATTAGTTGTGAATATTGTTTGTTTTTGGGTTCAAGAATGTTTAAATGGTTTCGTGTTTGAGCAAATCTTGTTATTTGAAAGCTATTGGTTTTTTGGGAAAATCATGAACTTGCTAGGAAAATTTCCCCATTTTATTGTTTTGAACATTCTGGAAATATATATATATATCTGTGACTGTGAATGAATGTGATTTGGGTTTTTGAGAAATGATAGAAAATGCTGTTTTAGAATGTCAACAATATCTCCAAATTTACAAACTGGATTTCTACGAAATTTTTTGGGTTTCTTTGTGACTTTGTATTATAACTTTTGTATAAATTTCGTAAAATTAAAGTTCTAGGTTTTTGAGAAATGACAGAAATCGTGTGGCTGTTAAAACAAAATTTATTTATTTTATTAAATTTAAATTTTGATTTGTTTTAAAAAAAATAAAATAAAATGTTTTAATGTTATTAATTTTAATTAATATATATTATTAGTTATATATTATATATTAATTATTAATTAATGTATAGATTTAAATATATGTTAATTGTGATAATTTTTATAATAATATATATTAATTGTTGATTCCTAATTTGGACTATACTTTCAAATGCATAATAATTATTGTTTAGTCATTGCTTTATTAGTTTAGGCACGTATATACATAGAGAAGTATATGTTAATTCATACCTTTAGATCGTGTATTTCTTTAGTATATGCAAGGGAATTATATTTTTATGGAAGATTTTTGAATTAAAATATAATTATTATTTGGTGATGTTTAAAAATAATATATTATCCAAGGATATATTATTTTTGGATTTTAATGTTATAGGTCATCTGGGAAATTTAGAAGTGGAATACTAAAGTTTAGGAGTAATTGGAAAATGAAATGTTTTATCATTGGATCTTTTTTTTAAAACTAAAATGAGATGTTATTAGAAATAACGGAAATTTAATAATGTACTGTTGGAAAAATTAGTAAGTTAATGATATCTCATTTGATAAAATAAATGGGTTAGTTTTACTCATCCTCGACATTGGAAAATAGACAAATGGAAATATGACAAGTTTAATTTATTAGTATTCGCTTAGTTTAAAGTGATGGCAAGACCCTGTTATGTTTGTTTAGACTCTGTCGTCTGTCTGGTTGCTTGTGTTTGGTCATAGTCAGTCAAGTCCCTAGTTAGGGAACCATCAGACAAGAGACCTTTGTAATTGCTTTTGATGTGTTCAGTTGGATCAGCTTCTATGAAGGAATCATTTATGTACTTATTGATCGAAGTGGTTGTTGTATAGTGGTTGTGTTCGCCTACAAGGCAAGATGTAAATGAAATGAAACTTATGTAACCTTAACTATATTAATTGTCAGAGGGGTCTTGCAGTTGAGTAGACCCGGAGATGTAGCCCTCTAGGGGTGAACTCCGAGATCATTTCTGTGTTATGTGATGCTTTTGTCTCTCTTGTTTCATTCTTAGTGCTAGTATGTATGGATGTATTTTGTAAGTGTGTAATGGGGATTAGATGAAGTTAAATTTAGAATGTAGGTATATAGTCCCCTTGTTAAACGTGGTAATTATGATCATAAAAGATTTTAGATATGAATATGAAAAGAATTTTGTTAATGTTAATGAAAAGAAGTAAGCATGGAAGGAAACTCACTAGGTTACAAATATTGAATTAACTTGTCATAAAGCTTGTAATTTGAATGTAATAAATGTATAACAAATATTGGATTATCTGTCATAATTTCTAAATTGAAATCTAATGGATGAACCTCATTTGGGTATTTACCTTTTTATCTTAGTAAATGAACATCGTCATGTTAGCTATATTTCACTAAATTGGATGAATTCATTTAGTTAATTACGTTTTATTCTAAACAAATAATCCTCACCAAACTAGTTGTATAATTGGATGAACTCAATAGGTTATCCACATTATAACCTTAATACATGAACTTTATCATAATAGCTATAATTGAACTAAAATGGGAGAACTCATTTAGTTGTTTACATCTTAATCCATAATGTATGAATTTCATCTTATTAGCCATATTTTAACTATAGAGGATGATCTCATTTGGTTGGTTATTTTTAAACCTAAATAAATGAACCTCGATATATTAGTTGCACTGTATCTAAAATGGATGGCTTGCCAAGTTAACCATATTTAAACCTTAAAGGGAGAATTTCTTAAGTTGCCTACATTTAAAATTCATTGAGTAAATATCCTCATGTTAGTCTCATCTCCAATCATATTTGATGAACACTTCCTAAATTCTAAAATGTCAATTCAATGAACATAATATATCCATGTCTTAAGTATTAACTTGTAATTAAGATATCCAGCTTAATTGGATCAAACGTTGTGAATTGAGTTAGGTGTAAGGATACGCAATCACGTTGGGAAACTCCTTAGGTTCGTTTGGTCTTCCGCTGTGTTATCTAAGCGTTAGATAGCTCCAAAGTATCTTAATGTTGTGACTTAATATTAACACTCTTATTATTATAAAACTATAACTCTAAAAAAAAAAAAAATAGTTACACTCCGTTTGAGTTCTTTAGCTTTCACCCTTCGGGGTTTCCTGGTAGGGCATTACACTTGGTACCAGAGCCAATGTTGTAACACTGGGATCTCTAGTTATGCTTGTGCCCTTAGTTGGTGTGTGGTGTGTCAACCTTATGTTGTATGCTTGTCCTCCTTGATGTGTGAGTGTGATTGAATAGACCCTACTTGTGTGTAATGCATGTGTTCACACCTTGTTGTCACCTTCTTGATGTGGGTGTTTTGGAATGATTGTATGTGCTTTATTTACTTATTGCGGTTTTGGTCTACGATTCCTCTTATTCTGGAAGAGAGTCATATGTACCTTCGTTCTTGAATTGTTTTACTCTTTTGACTAATCCATTTGGGTTGGTTGGTATTGTCTTGAATCTAAAAGTACAAAATGTGCTTGTTATGGTTATGATCTATCTTAGTGTTGTCCACTTGAAGGACTAGTATACCAAATATTAAATGCTTACTATGTAGTAAATTGAATGATTATCACCCTTTCTCCTCTCTCTCTCTAGAAATTTAAAATGCTTGTTATATGTGTAACTATCCCTTAAATATGAGTTTTCTCTTTGCAAGAGAAAGGTTGTGACTCCTTGAGCCCTTGTGTGAGCCTTATAACGCTATGTGTTTTTAGATTGTGAAAGGGGTTTGGTTGGAAAGTTAATATTGGTTATTGAGAGAAAATTGTATGTTTACATTAAGGATTCTCCATGTGCTTGGTAGGAGTAATATAATTAAATTTCCATCTTAAGTAAGGTGCGTTAATATGCGCATAGCTGATTTTGTGAAAATTGTTTTATTGTGAAAGAAGTACCAAAAGAGAACATGTTATAGTAGCTTCAAGAGTGTATTAATGTGTTTTTTTTTTTTTAAAAGATTGTTTTATGTGCTTCTTCAAACCAGTTTGATTTAGGACCTATTTTAGCAATGCTCCATTTAACTTGCCTTTAGATATAGATAATTGTCTTTTTGTGTTTAGAAAGATCAAATGAAAGACTTGTTAATTTTTATGCATTAATGTGTAATATTTAGTAGATAGCTTCTCATTTACCTTCTTGTCGTGTTTTGAATTTTCAATGTTAGGTTTGAGGTATTATTGTATTTTATTATGAATAGTGAGTGCTCTCAAGAGGACTTGTATTACTGAAAAATTGTTTGTCTAGATTTCTTGATTTGAAAAACTAGAACATTATATTGCAACAATAATAATTTGAAATGTCATGTTAGGTTGCTTTGGCACCCTCCTAAAAGATAGCGATATGAAAACCATGCAACTAAAATGATAGACTTATATCTGAGCATATAGTGTGATCTTGTTGATCTTGTGTATTCGTAGGAAATAGTTGATTTTCCAACTCTCTTCCTCCTCTTGCCTAAATTATAGGATTTGTTGTTTTTGAAATACTATTAAGAATGCAGTGATTTAAGAAGAATTTTTATAACGCATATGAAAATGTATGTTTTCTTTTGGCTTCTAATTGAAAGAGGAAAGTTTTTCGCTTTGGAAAAGAAAATTGCATAGTTAGTAATGTGAATGAAAATGCTTAGTGGAATTTGAGAAAGATATCAGAATGATGTTATTTCCTTGTGTAAATTTGAATTGTTAAGAATTTCAGAACGTGTATCTAGAGTAAACTTTATTTAGTGATTCATGTGAAAAGCATAATTAAAACTCCCCTTAAGTAGATGATAGCGTATTGAAAAGCATTCCCCGTAAATGTGACTAAACCAGTAATGGTGCTATTCCTTGTGTGTTGTAAGAAACCCGTACTTGCTATGTGTGCCCATGGGATGGTGAAGTAATCAACCATGGGGGATATGTTTGCTTATGAGTATGGGAAACCATACTATTTATGTGATGTTGCATATTTGTTCCCTTACTGAGTATCAACCCACAGGTTGTTGATAATTCATTATGTGAAGGGGTAGTATTAGAAGTCACCATTCCTTGAATAGTATGAACAGTGTACGAGTAATGTCGATGCGAAGTGACTTTAGCTTCCCTATCTTGAGGAAAAATATAGTTATATAATGAAACTGTATTATAGGTGTACTCAATACTTTCCCTTATGATGAATCGATTTATGAGGTTCATGTGTGCCAACCTAATTCCTATCCTTTATTTTGAGCATATAGATGACAGTTCTTGAGCATAATGATGGATTTTATTGGAACATCTTTTGCCTTTTCTTCATGAGAGGCATGTTATTTTTCACATGAGCTGCCAATTGACTAGTGTTCTTAGAATTGTGGGTAGATCTTAGCCATGTATACCTCTGGCTTACGACGGGTATCCTAAGAGGAACATCACTATGCGGGGTGTGACCAGCGCGTGCCTTATCCGCAAGGTACACTACCATGTGGGATACGTCCATTGTGTGCCCTGTCTACTTGGAGTATTGTCGTGCCGTGCTGAGACACGATGTAGGATGTAGTAGACATTGCCATGCGGCCTACCGATAGGTATAGGGTAGAGCCATGCCGCATGACGACGTGATGCGGGGTGATGTTGAGGTGCATACTGCAATGCCATGCGGTTGTGTGACTAGGCCACACCACATGATGAGCTACTGCGATAGCTAGACGATTGTTCCTTCCTTCCTCATTGGTGGCTAGCTGCTAGTCACGTAGTGATGTAATGTGCACTTATGATCTTGTTTTATTATTTATTTATTTATTTATTTCTTTGAGGGCCAACAATTTATTTTATTTTGACCTTGAAGGTTTAGCCACGATCTTGCAATCTTGTTCGTACTTGATTTGATGTTGCAATTCCGGAATTATTTTCTTACCTTATTGTTGGAATTGACGATTATTATCTTTATGCTTCTATACTTTGGTGGCTAAACTGGTTTATCCTTGTTGTTTTTGTATGCTGGTCTTGTGTTGTAATGTGAATTCCTCTCCAAGAATGTAGGAGATGGTCTTGGATGAGTGTATACGAGGAAGTAGATGTAGGGAACCTTGAGGATGGAGGTATGTGAGGTTGTGAGATAGCTAGGATCCACTACCTACCTTTGAGTGGTGACTATCTCTTGGAGGCTAAACACCTTACGCAACAAGGGATGTTCACAAGGGTCTTGTATGGAAGGTAGCACTACCATGGTGTGCCTTAGCACCATCAAGCCTTGAGTGAGAGTTTGGATATTTATGATCATGTTATTTGTTCTGAGATCAGGTATAGAGATGTTGATCGTGCATGTTACCTTTGACTGAGCATTAGACATGCTCACATGTGGCCTTTTGTGTTGTGCAAATTCCAGTTATGTGGATGGTTATTATGTGTAATCATGGATTAAATGGTGTTAACTTGTCACTATGTTATGGGACATAGTCATTGGAAAAGTTCTTATATGTCTAGAAAGTGTAAACAATTGAGTTATATACGTTGCTCTTATTTAATGAAAGTTAACTTGGTTGTAGAAATTTATATTTGAAGCTAGTACTATGGGAAAAAGCTTGCTAAAAGAGGTATGGGTGAAAGAATTTGATTTTGATGCCATGTTTTCTTGTCATGTTTGATAGATGAGTATGGTAACTGTTGTCTATATCTTTTAATTGCTTTAATTTGGTGTAATGAAAGGAAGGAAAAGTCCTTGTTTCTCTATTATGATTGTGTGTAAACTCTAGAATATTTTAAGAAGTGTATGATTTTAGATGCATTCTGTTAATGGATAATGACATTTGTAGAGGATTTATAAATAATGTTTTAACTGTTGACAAATATTTATTTGTGCAAATTGATAATTGTTAATTGAGTTTCAGGGCTGATATGTGTTGTATGATTTCCGCTTAGCCTTGCGACTTCTAGGAGTAAGTTGAAGCCTAGGGGGGAGAATGTAATGCCCCTACCCTAGTCGGCCTTGTAAAACCCTTTTGACCTTGGTTGACTTCCTATGTGTTATTCTTGAATGGTGGATTTACCGTTATGTAATGTTGTAGATTAGACTATATGAATATTGCGCGTACCTATTATTGTGCTTTTGCATTGATTCTTGTGTAAATGTAATTATTTTGTAATTCTTGTTGTAAATCTCGAGCTAACGCCTTCATTGAATATATATATATATATATATATATATATATATATATATATATGCTTGCGTGACTCATGGGTACAAGAGATTGCAGGTACTATACCGCCTAGGTGCACGACTCATCTCCATTGGGATTCACAGGGTTGAGTATACCTCCTTCATCCTTAGGATTTGGATTAGGTGGTCATAAAACTCTCTTCTTGCCTTAGCCATGATCACGTGAGCGTTGTGTGTGGTCCGTAGGGTTCCTTTGTGATTTGGGTTGCGTGTCGTGTGATTGGTGGACTTTCTTGGTTTGTGTGCCTTGCGTGTGGTAAATGGAGTATGTTATCCTAAGTATTTAATTCCAATTAATGTGTGGATGTACGTATTTGTAATTGAGAAATTTAAAATAGATAGTTTTCTTTTATATGATTAATTGTTAATTTAAGAGATCACTTTATTTATATTTGTAGCAAGCTTAAGTATATAATTTGAATTAATATGTTCATTTATGCATTAGTACTTGAGAAAATCAAAATAAATAGGTTTCTTTTAGGTGATTAATCATTAATTAAAAGGATCACTTTATTTATGTTGTAGCGAATTTAATTTAATGGTTAATTTTAAATAATGAATTTAATTAGTTTATGCGTTTTAAAAAAAGGAAATATTTAAAGTTATTTGAAATATAATTAATTTAACCACTTTTGCATTTGGAAAAGAAAGGGTGAATTTTATTATTTAAAGAAAATCATTTTTAATTTGTAAAGTTTGATATAGTGTAAAAGATTGATTTTGGAAATTAATTTAATTTAAATACTTTACCCTTGTCAATAGTTCGAAATATAAATGTTGGCTTAATTAATATTGAGAAATTAAAATTAAGATTGAATAAGAGAGAAGTATATTAATTAGAAAATCAAGTTAAATTAATTTAATAGTTGAAAAGAATTATTATTTCTTTTTATTTTAAAAGGGCTTAGAATTTGAAATTAGAAATTAGGTCAAAATTGGTTCCCATTTAACCTAGGTTGAAAAATATTTTGGGGGTTGCTGAATTTTTAAAAAAGAAAAATATGGGGATGGAGATTTAGGGATTTTGGCAAGGATGGATTTCTACAGCTGCAGGTTGGGGGCTCTTCTTCGAATCTTAGCAGGAATGCTAAAGAGGTAGGATCCCGACTTTTCCCTTTTGTTTCTTTGCTAAATCAAAATAAAAATGGTATTTGGTGGATCTTCATGAAATGCTGGTTTAAAAATATCCATGAATGCTCTTAAAATTTGAATATTAGTTGTGAATATTGTTTGTTTTTGGGTTCAGGGATGTTTAAATGGTTTCGTGTTTGAGCAAATCTTGTTATCTGAAAGCTATTGGTTTTTTGGGAAAATCATGAACTTGCTAGGAAAATTTCCCCATTTTATTGTTTTGAACATTCTGGAAAAATATATATATTTGTGACTGTGAATGAATGTGATTTGGGTTTTTGAGAAATGACAGAAAATGTTGTTTTAGAATGTCAAGAATATCTCCAAATTTACAAACTGGGTTTCTACGAAAATTTTTGGGTTTCTTCATGACTGCATTATAACTTCTATATAAATTTTGTAAAATTAAAATTCTGGGTTTTTGAGAAATGACAGAAACTATGTGGCTGTTAAAACAAAATTTATTTATTTTATTAAATTTAATTTTTGATTTTTTTTTAAAATAAAATAAAATGTTTAAATTTTATTAAATTTTAATTAATATATGTTATTAATTATATATTATATATTATATATTAATTATTAATTAATGAATAGATTTAAATATATGTTAATTGTGATAATTTTTATAATAATATATATTAATTGTTGATTCTTAATTTGAAGTATACTTTCAAGTGCATAATAATAATTATTTAGTCATTGCTTTATTAATTTAGGCACATATATACATAGAGAAGTATATGTTATTTCATACCTTTAGATCGTGTATTTGTTTAGTAGATGCAAGGGAATTATATTTTTATGGGAGATTTTTGAATTAAAATATAATTATTATTTCGTGATGTTTAAAACTAATATATTATCCAAGGATATATTATTTTTGGATTTTAATGTTATAGGTCATCTGAGAAATTTAGAAGTGGAATACTAAAGTTTAGGAGTAATTGGAAAATGAAATGTTTTATCATTGGATCTTTTTTTTTAAAACTAAAATGAGATGTTATTAGAAATAACGGAAATTTAATAATGTACCATTGGAAAAATTAGTATGTTAATGATATCTCATTTGATAAAATAAATGGGTTAGTTTTACTCATCCTTGGCATTGGGAAGTAGACAAACGGAAATATGACAAGTTTAATTTATTAGTATTCGCTTAGTTTAAAGTGATGGCAAGACCCTGTTATGTTTGTTTAGACTCTGTCGTCCGTCTGGTTGCTTGTGTTTGGTCATAGTTGGTCAAGTCCCTAGTTAGGGAACTGTCAGACAAGAGACCTTTGTAATTGCTTTTGATGTGTTCAGTTGGATTAGCTTCTATGAAGGAATCATTTATGTATATATTGATCGAAGTGGTCGTTGCATAGTGGTTGTGTTCGCCTATAAGGAAAGATGTAAATGACATGAAACTTATGTAACCTTAACTATATTAATTGCCAGAGGGGTCTGGCAGTTCAGTAGACCCGGAGATGTATCCCTCTAGGGGTGAACTCCGAGATCATTTCTGTGTTATGTGATGCTTTTGTCTCTCTTGTTTCATTCTTAGTGCTAGTATGTATGGATGTATTTTGTAAGTGTGTAATAGGGATTAGATGAAGTAAAATTCAGAATGTAGGTATATAGTCCCCTTGTTAAACGTGGTAATTATGATCATAAAAGATTGTAGATATGAATATGAAAAGTATTTTGTTAATGTTAATGAAAAGAAGTAAGCATGGAAAGAAACTCACTAGGTTACAATTATTGAATTAACTTGTCATAAAGCTTGTAATTTGAATGTAATAAATGTATAACAAATATTAGATTATCTGTCATAATTTCTAAATTGAAATCTAATGGATGAACTTCATTTGGGTATTTACCTTTTTATCTTAGTAAATGAACATCGTCATGTTAGCTATATTTCACTAAATTGGATGAATTCATTTAGTTAATTATGTTTTATTCTAAACAAATAATCCTCACCAAACTAGTTGTATAATTGGATGAACTCAATAGGTTATCCGCATTATAACCTTAATACATGAACTTTATCATAATAGCTATAATTGAACTAAAATGGGAGAACTCATTTAGTTGTTTACATCTTAATCCATAATCTATGAATTTCATCTTATTAGCCATATTTTAACTATAGAGGATGATCTCATTTGGTTGGTTATTTTTAAACCTAAATAAATGAACCTCGATATATTAGTTGCACTGTATCTAAAATGGATGGCTCGCCAAGTTAACCATATTTAAACCTTAAAGGGATAATTTCTTAAGTTGCCTACGTTTAAAATTCATTGAGTAAATATCCTCATGTTAGTCTCATCTCGAATCATATTAGATGAACACTTCCTAAATTTTAAAATGTCAATTCAATGAACATAATATATCCATGTCTTAAGTATTAACTTGTAATTAAGATATCTAGCTTAATTGGATCAAACGTCGTGAATTGAGTTAGGTGTAAGGATACGCAATCACGTTGGGAAACTCCTTAGGTTCGTTTAGTCTTCCATTGTGTTATCTAAGCATTAGATAACTCCAAAGTATCTTAATGTTGCGACTTAATATTAACACTCTTATTATTATAAAACTATAACTCTAAAAAAAAAAAATAGTTACACTCCGTTTGAGTGTTTTAGCTTTCACCCTTCGAGGTTTCCTGGCGGGGCATTACAACATCCATAAAGGGTGAAAAACAAGAAGCCTCAAGTTTGACCTGAATGGAGTCGGTGTAGGCTTGCAGTCAACCACGCAAAATCTTGAGAGAATATCAAGAGCGTACTTAGGTTGTCCAATGAAGATACCAAAAGGCGATTGAGTGATCTCAATCCCTAAGAAGTATTGGAGTAGGCCTAAGTCAGACATCAAGAAATGATCATGAAAGGCAGTTTTGAGTGCCTTGATGCGGAATGAGTGACTCCCTGTGACCAACAAATCATCAACATAGAGAAGAAGGAAGGTGAGAGTATCATCCTGCTCCAAAATATTGACGTTCGGATTAGATTGGCATCGAGTGAACCCAACTAATAGAAGGAAGGAGTCTATCTTCACTTACTAGGCTCAAGGGGCCTGTTTAACGCCATAGAGAGACTTTCAAAGGCGGCAAACAAGTGAAGGATCTTGGATGAATCCTTGTGGCTGCTCTATATATATCTCCTCCTGAAGGTCACCATGAAGAAAAGCACTCTTCACATCCATCTAATGAACTTCTCAGTGATGAGCTATAGCAATAGAAAGAACAAGTCAGATGGAATTCATCTTGGCAACTAGCACAAAAGTCTCAGAGTAGTCAATCCCAGGAACCTGGGAGAATCTTTTGGCGACCAGGCGAGCCTTATACTTATCAACCGACTCATCTGCAACAAATTTTGTTCAGTAGATCCATTTGCACCAAACAAGTTTCATTCCCTTAGGAAGAGGGACTAAATCCCAAGTATGGTTCCTCTCCAAGGAAATGAACTCCTCCTAGATAGCAATATGCCACTTAGGAACACTTGAAGCTTCTCGAAAGGACTATGGATCCAAAGCTGTAGAAAAGAAGAGATGTGGAATAGACCCAAATTGTGACCTTGTTCTTCTTGCATATGAAGGATCACCGACCCAATCATTTGCTGACTCCAATGTCTGATAGCCCAAAGAGGGCCAATAGTTGGGGAATGAGGAGAATCTAGAGGAGAATCATCACCCTCCTCCTCATCATCATCGAAAGTAGAGGAAGAAGACTCCTTAGAAGGATCGAGAGGATTAAAATCTTTAGAAAAACTATCATCATGAAGTCACAATTTCTCCATAGAAATGAAAGATGGAGAAGTGGCAGAAGAAGAACTGGAAGTATCCTCCTCAAAATGAACACTCCTCTCAATGAAATCCTCATGTGTGGTAGGGTGGAGAAGCCTGTAGCCTTTGACACCATCTGGATACCCAACAAATATGCAAGGCTTGATTTGCGGATTGATAGGCATGCATGTCTATGCTGGAATGTGGGCCCATGCACGAGACCCAAATAATCAAAAGTGTTTGACTATGGGTTTTCGACCAATCCAAGCTTGAAAAGGAGTTATCCCCTTCACAACTCAATGAGGAACCCAATTCTAGATATAACATGCATAGTGTAGCGTCGTAAATTGTACGCACTTGCTAGGGTGGTACAATTTCACACCTAGTTTAGCACCCGCCTTAGCACATTTTGCATTTTGCATTGCATTTCCCCTTTAGCACTTAATTAATTAATTTAATTAAGTCTAAGGTTCTATTTTATTATCTCCCATATCATAAAGTTGGGTCCTTTCATTAAAGTGTGCCCTTTTCATTTTATTCCTCCTATACATCATTTAATCAAAAACTCTAATTAGGTCCTATTTAGAACTTGGGGGCTTGATTTCGGGGGTCAAAACATCTCGAAATCACCTGTAACTTTGGGATTCTCTCTAAAATCATCATATCTGATGGCCCTGAAAATTTGGTGAAAAGTTGTCGGGACCATGGCACCCGGAGTGCAACATGGTCCCGGACATTTTTCTCGAAATTTTAGGAGCGCGATCCAATCATAAAATAAAGCTTAACCCCAAGAAATTGGTGGGAGATTCAATCTCTAGGTCGGCCAAAAGTTGAAATTAAGACCTAGGGTTTCATATATAAGAGCTCTCTTTCTTCATTTGAAAGGATCCGATTTTTGGTTTCAAGGACCTTCTATGCAGTGAAAGAGAAGATCTTTGAAGACTTCAACAACATTCAACATCCATCTATCAAGCATTTATCAATTTCATTCATCCATTTAGGGCTTGGAAGACATTGAAGAACAATAGGAGATTACCGACTGAAGATTGGCTTGTACTCCTCCCTTGAGGGTTGGGTATGATTTCATGTTGTTTTCATGTCTTTGCATAAGCTTCAATATATCCTTTATTCATGCTTTAGATCATTTTTCATCTTGATTTAGAGCATTTACATTATCATTTACAAGCAATTAGGGTTTACTTTCTAGGTTTCTCTAGTTTGCTTTCTTGCATTTTAGGACCTTGCACACACACTAGGTCTGCACACACAATACATTTTACAATACAACTTGGCTATTCGTGGAGGTGGAAATCATCAAAGCGGGGGTTTGACTAAGGCAAAACCCTATATAGCCACCCACCACACCTTTTCAGATATAAGTGCAGGTTTCAGAATCCGGACGACGCCGCAAGTTACAGATCCGGAAGAAGCGGACGGAGACCGAACTTCACACCAAATCTCAGAGCAAAAGACCAGGACAGGGGCGTGGGGCACCCTGGTCCCGCTAGGACAGGGGCGTTGGGCGCCCTGGTCCCTAGGACAGGGGCGCTGGGCGCCCTAGTCCTCCTGACAAACAACATTTTCAGCATTTTTGATAGCTTTTCCAAAGTGCAAAAACAACAGTTTCCGGAGCAGTTTCAGGGGCAGAATCAGGACAGTGGCGCCCGCGCCCCCGTCCCAAACATTTTCATTCATATTTTAACACCAGGTACACATCTACATTCTTGTCTTGTCCTTGTGTTTACAGCTTTCCATCATTTAAGTTCAGTTCTATAATCTTGTTATTAGTTCATACTTGCACTTTGGGGTTAGGGATTGAACTTGCATCATTTCATCTTTCAATTACAACAAAGGAATAGAAATCCTAATAGGTATCTCGTGGCTCTCTCTTCCACAAAAAGAAGTAGCCAGTTGTGTGATACCTCTAGGCTCTTTCATATTCCACAAGTGTGTGGTTGAAAGTGAGATTAGGGCATGTTTGCTTAGTCTCGCTTTTTCCTCCACACATTTTGGTGAACCCGACGTGAATTCCAATCTTCTCTAATTATGATTTATGATTTCAAATTTGAGTGTTTATGCTATTTCAAATTCAAATTTGTATTTACAAGTCTTAATTTCTTGCAAGATTCAAAAATTTAGAGGAAATTTTTGCTAAAACCCTAATTTTTCAATTCAAAGTTGAACTTGTGGATAGCTTAATTGGGATCAATAATTTCAAATCTGATTTAGGAACTCATTTTAATCATAAATTTCATTTTCTAAATCTACATTCTAAGTGCTTGCATTGGTTAAAATTAAACATTTCCTTCTATTTTGCATGTGTTATCATTTGAAAGAGGAAAATTGTTGTCATGATGCATTCATTTCATAGATGTGATAATGGGTTAGCTTCCCTTGTTTCAATTTTTCCTTCTCCTAAAGAACCTCCCTCCATCTATAACAACATTTTAGTGCCTAAAAGAGTTGCTAACAATCCCTTTGAGACTCTCCCATGCTCTAAGGATGAAGACTTTAAGAGTGATCTTAACAACTCTCCTAAAATGTGCCCTTCCTATTTAGCTATTCTAGAGGAAGAGAATGATATCATAAACACCTTTCTTAATGTTACTTCACCTTCCCTCCATGATACCTCTGTAAGTGAAAAGGTATTGATGGACATTGAATTATTTTCTCCTAAAGTTGGTCCTTCCAATGGGGGCATGTTAGTGCAACAAGAGGTTATGAACACTTCTTTCAAAGATCTCCTTCCTAAGCATGAATCTTTGGAGAAATATGTTCATGTTCCTCCTAAAAAACACTCCCTTCATGAGGATCCTTTTGTGCAAGAAGATGACATGATCCCTACATTTCCTAGTGATGGCATTTCCTTTTCCAACAAAATTCCCACTAGAGATGATGAATTAATGATAAATGCTTACCCTTCTCCTAAAGTTTGTTTTACTCATAAGCATTCCTTAGAGAAAGAAGATGAAATAATAAGTAATTTCCTTAATTCTCTCTCCCCTAAAGATCATATTGAACATATTTTGAGGAAAGAGGATGAGTTTAACACATCTATTGATGCTCTCCCTTCTAAGGATGAGGAATTAATAAACAATGTTATCTCCTCTCCCGAAATTGACAATACTTCAAACATTCCTTTCAACAACTTCACTATTTGGGATGAACCATTAGAAGAAGGTGTAGATTATTGTCTCTCCCTTGATAATTTCTCACCTTCCTTGAATCTCAATTATTCTCCCTCTAAAAATAAAGTATCTCCCTCTCCTCAACTTGGTTCTACTCATAAGGATACCTTAGTTCAAAGCAAGATGGTTAACATCTCTTTCAAAGATCTCCCTCTCAAAAGTGATACTTTAGAGAGTAATGTTGATCCTTCTCCTACAGAGTTTATTCCCCATGTAGATCCTTTGATGATAGAGGATGATATGACCTTTCCTAGTATTACTTTTCCTACTAGAACATCAATGCCTATCCCTTGTCTCTCTCCTAAAATTGATTTGATCCGTGATAAGATTTTAGTGCAAGAGAAGACTATCAATAATTCTTTCAACACTTTTGTTCATTCTCCTAAACCATCCTCAATTAATTTGATACATGTGAATGGAACACCTAACAAACCTCTCTTCACTATCCAAGGTGCTTGTCCTTCTCAAAATTCTCAACCTTTAAATAAGCCTATCTTAGTGGTTCAAGGTGGTTATGCTAATGATTCTTTTTGCACTCCTAAGAAACCTATTATTACTGTGCAAGGAGGTTATTCTACTAAGAGCCCTTATGAGTATGCTAAGCAACTGACTAGAGAGAGTTATCATGCGGTTGCTCATACCTATAACACTAGAAATAATAGGCAACCTAATCCTCCTCTAGTTAGCCCAACTTCACTTCCTCCTTCTCAACCTATTCTTCTGCAAGCTCCTCGTATTTCACAAATGCTTAGTAAGGACTATGATCTCATAGAACAACTTAAAACTACTCCTGCTAAGATATCCCTTTGGGATTTGATCCAAACTTCTTCCACTCATCATGGAATGTTACAAGATGCCTTGAAAGATTTGAATGTTCCTCCACCTAATACATCTAGTAATATAGTGTCTTTGGTTAACTCTGTGATGAATCCTAAAGCTCAAATTGTGTTTACCCAAGATGAGTTGCCTACTAGTGAAATTCAACAACAATATGATCCCTTGATGATTGTGGTTATCATAAATGACACTGCTATAAGACGAACATTGGTAGATAATGGCTCTGGCCTTAATGTGTGTAGCATTAATCTATTGCATAAGATGAATGTGGATACATCCCTTATTGAGCCTGACTGTCGTCCCATTAGAGGCTTTGATAATGTGGCTAAGTCTTCATTAGGTATTATCACTTTACCCATCACAGTGGGACCTGTAACTTTGCTTACTCCTATTGATGTTATGTCGGGAAATATAACATACAACTTGTTATTAGGGAGACCTTGGATTCACAGTATGCACGTTGTCCCCTCTACATTACATAGACAAGTTAAATTTATTTATGACAATAAGACATATACCTTGATAGGCGATACTAATTTTCAAGCTTGTTTGCAAACATCTACTTCCAAATGGAGTTCCTCTAAACCTTCCTCTTCTAGTGATGACTCTTTAAACAAGATACCTATGAACGAATCATCATCCTCTGATAGTCAAAATTATTTGGATGAGTCTAAAGCTCCTGAAGAAGATCCTTCTCGACTTGAGTCTACACATGATTAGGCTTTTGATCCTAAGAAGGTTCTCGTAGAAGACGATTGGGGATCTCTTGATTTTAATCCCACCTTTGTAGGTGAGTATAGGGTTCCTCCTAGAGATCTTAAAGGTAAAAAGAAGGAAGAAACTAGAGATCAATCAGTCTTACTTGAACCTATGAGCAATAATTTTGTGGCCGCTTCTCAAACTTCTTCTCCTCACACCTCTAATTATGAAGAGTTTGATTCTTTGTCTTATGAAAAACCACCTTCTCTTCCTGAAATGGCTGATCATTATGGTCGTGGTTTTCGCATTATTGTTAAGCATGGGTATCATGGAAATGGTTGTGGCGCTCATGAACAAGGGATAAAAGTTCCTCTAGAGACTAATTTTCACAATTATGCCTTTGGACTCAGCTATAATCCCTGCAAACGTACCAAAGCATCTAAAAGACCATCTCTCAATGTGAATGCTATATTTAGTAGTGATGATGATCTCACTTCAACTAAATCATCTTCTACTTCTATCAACTCTCATTCCCCTCATAAGAAAATCTTGGTGATGAACAAATCTCTTTATGAATCCCCTCGAATTTCTAAATCTACTTATGAATCTTTATCTCCTATTCATCATAAAGTCCTTTTCCCCAAGGATAAGGCTCTAATAAATTACACTCATCCCTCTTCTAATATTTCTTGTGACTTTTCTTCTTCAATTTTTATCATTTTATACATGTTTTTGATCTCACTTATAGTTGAGCATTTAGCATGTCATAGTCAAATACCTCATTTAGTCTATCATGTCTTTAAATAACATTAATGGCTATTATGTTGCTCATCATTATGTGACATTGGTAGCTCATTTACTGGGGGCTCATTGTCATTCATGATGGTACAATTTCAAGTGCAATCATATTTTTTTGAAGCAACATAATAGCCTAATTTTCTTGTTCCTATGGGGACAAGAGTGATTTCATACATCTCTTCTTTTGCTTATGTCCAAATATCTCCCTAGAAGATTGTGTAAGTCCTTCTCATTGTCCTTATCCTTGGGAGGCAATGATCTTTCCTTATTTTTATCTAAGGATCCACTTTTTCCTATTTTGTGGATGGTGTGGACTTTATTACTTGATGTTATGCCTTGTACGCATTTGTTGTTGTTTGTTCAAGGATTCTCTCTTACAAGAGGTGTAAGTCCTTGACTACAATCTCTTTTGCACTTGGTAAAATACATCCATAACGAATTCACTCTCCTAATTGGGTTAAAAAGAGCGTCATCCTTCATTAAGAATCACTTTCACCTCGCAAAAGAAGGAAGTATTTCATTCTTATTCTCTTCTTTGTCTTATTCTAGAAGATGTTATATTTGTCTAAGACAATTTCTCTCAGGGATAGGTGTCTTTTGTACAAATATCTCTTCTCCTCTAAGGATCTCCTTTACACAAACTACAGGATATCCCTTCTCAACTATCTTATCCTTGCTTAAAGAGTGCAAAACTCTCTTGCTTGGATCTATGACATTGTTGCATTTTTGGGGTATCTTCTTTTGTGATGAAGGTAGGTATCCTTGTTCTAATTTTCTTATGACATAAACATTACACTTTTTGAGCAATGGGTCATTCTCGGAACTAGAGCACAGACTCTTAGAGCGAGATGTCATGCTTTTTTTACTATACATATACAGGTTGTAGCATACTCGGGCATAGACTTCTATGAGGTGCTTCTAATCTCCCTTACACACACATGCACGAGGTCGAGTGGAACTAGCGGCATAAGGCTAGACTTTCTCACTCTCCTCCCTTACATGGATCACCTAGACAGACTCTAGGGGCTAGTTTTCCATGTCCTTTTTCCCATGGATCACCTAGACAAGATCTAGGGGCGAGAAGTCCATGTTTTCTCTCTCACTATTCTTCTCATGGATCACCAATGTGTGTATTCATGCTTTTTTCCTTTCTTTTCTTCTCTTTGCATTTTGTTTCCATTCACATCCTTCATCTTGTGTTAGAGAACTTTCAAATTCTCACACTCTTTGTTGGAATTGAGATTTAGTCCTCTTTCTTACCAAATGATTCTCCATTAGTTTTTGATCTCATATCAAATCTTCTTGTGAGCATTTGTCATCAATATTCTTTAACAATTCGAAGTGGTAAACATGATACCCTGTTTCAACTCACTAAAATTAGCAAGCCGAAACAGGGGGGGGCATATAGCTACCCTCTAATTTTCATCACCTTCCTTAGTAAGGATTAGGTGATTTTGTGATCTAACATGTGTTTTGTAGGGTGCGGTTCCTAACTGTGTACTGCAGATACCGCTGGGGGCTTCGTTCAACAGACTTATGGATATATCCTTTTTCAAATAATGTTTACTTTTCTGTACTTTAGCTTGCATATGCACGTAGTGTTCATATGACCGCTAAAGTGGGGGCTAAATGTAGCGTCGTAAATTGTATACACTTGCTAGGGTGGTACAATTTCACACCTAGTTTAGCACCCGCCTTAGCGCATTTTGCATTTTGCATTGCATTTCCCCTTTAGCACTTGATTAATTAATTTAATTAAGTCTAAGGTTCTATTTTATTATCTCCCATATCATAAAGTTGGGTCCTTTCATTAAAGTGTGCCCTTTTCATTTTATTCCTCCTATACATCATTTAATCAAAAACCCTAATTAGGTCCTATTTCAAACTTGGGGGCTTGATTTCGGGGGTCAAAAAATCTTGAAATCACCTATAACTTCGAGATTCTCTCTAAAATCATCATATCTGACGGCCCTGAAAATTTGGTGAAAAGTTGTCGGGACCATGGCGCCCGAAGTGCAACATGGTCCTGGACATTTTTCCCAAAATTTTAGGAGCGCGATCCAATCATAAAATAAAGCTTAACCCCAAGAAATTGGCGGGAGATTCAATCTCTAGGTCGGCCAAAAGTTGAAATTAAGACCTAGGGTTTCATATATAAGAGCTCTCTTTCTTCATTTGAAAGGATCTGATTTTTGGTTTCAAGGACCTTCTATGCAGTGAAAGAGCAGATCTTTGAAGACTTCAACAACATTCAACATCCATCTATCAAGAATTTATCAATTTCATTCATCCATTTAGGGCTTGGAAGACATTGAAGAACAATAGGAGATTACCGACTAAAGATTGGCTTGTACTCCTCCCTTGAGGGTTGGGTATGATTTCATGTTGTTTTCATGTCTTTGCATAAGCTTCAATATATCCTTTATTCATGCTTTAGATCATTTTTCATCTTGATTTAAAGCATTTACATTATCATTTACAAGCAATTAGGGTTTACTTTCTAGGTTGCTCTAGTTTTCTTTCTTGAATTTTAGGACCTTGCACACACACTAGGTCTGCACACACAATACATTTTACAATACAACTTGGCTATTCGTGGAGGTGGAAATCATCGAAGCGGGGGTTTGACTAAGGCAAAACCCTATATAGCCGCCCACCACACCTTTTCAGATATAAGTGCAGGTTTCAGAATCCGGACGACGCCGCAAGTTACAGATCCGGAAGAAGCGGACGGAGACCGAACTTCACACCAAATCTCAGAGCAAAAGACCAGGACAGGGGCGTGAGGTGCCCTGGTCCTGCCAGGACAGGGGCGTTGGGCACCCTGGTCCCTGGGACAGGGGCGCTGGGCGCCCTGGTCCTCCTGACAGACAACCTTTTCAGCATTTTTGATAGCTTTTCCAAAGTGCAAAAACAACAGTTTCCGGAGCAGTTTCAGGGGCAGAATCAGGACAGTGGCGCCCGCGCCCCCGTCCTGAACATTTTCATTCATATTTTAACACCAGGTACACATCTACATTCTTGTCTTGTCCTTGTGTTTACAGCTTTCCATCATTTAAGTTCAATTCTGTAATCTTGTTATTAGTTCATACTTGCACTTTGGGGTTAGGGATTGAACTTGCATCATTTCATCTTTCAATTACAACAAAGGAATAGAAATCCTAATAGGTATCCCATGGCTCTCTCTTCCACAAAAAGAAGTAGCCAATTGTGTGATACCTCTAGGCTCTTTCGTATTCCACAAGTGTGTTGTTGAAAGTGAGATTAGGGCATGTTTGCTTAGTGTCACTTTTTCTCCTACACACATAGTTAATGGCCTTTGCCCAATACCGAGGTGCCAATGATCTGGAGTGAATCATACAATTAGCCATTTCCTTCAAGGATTAGTTGTTACATTCAAAAACTCCATTTTGTTGTGGAGTGTAGGGAACCGTGTGTTGAAGATCAATGTCTTCTGAGATAAAGAACTACTCAAATCTTCGGTTGACATATTCCCCCCCATAACCGATGCGTAGAACCTTGATGGTTTTCCCTGATTGTTTCTCTACAAAAGCTTTGAATTCTTGAAAAGACTCAAAGACCTCAAACTTTTGTTTGAGAAAATATACAAAGGTCTACCAAGAAAAATCATCAATGAATATCAAGACATATTTGGCCCTGCTGAAAGAAGGATGTGGAAATGGTCCTGCCAAATCACTGTGTACTAGCTCCAAAAGATGAGTGGCTCTCCATGCTTGCCAAGAATGCATCCTTGAAAAACTCAATTAGAAAATCTAATAGAAGGCAACCCTATAACCATGTCCTTCTGACTAAGCTATTACAAGTAGTGGTAGTTCAAGTGGCCAAACCACTGATGCCACAAATGACTCACCTCATTTGAGTGAGTAAGAAATGCAAGTGAAGGATAATTAGGAACAAAGGGATAAAAGTGATATAGTTTGGACTGATGATCTGCCTTTCCCACTACATTTGTAGACCCATTGTGCACTGATTACCACTATGTCTAGAGTGAACTCAACCTGCTTGCCAGAGCTAGTGTGAGTGACCTGATAAACAGATAGGATATTAGTTGACAAAGATGGAACACAAAGGACATCCTGAAATGTTTCTTCACCCATGTCAATAGACCCTCTCCTATGTGTTAGACAATTCAAATAACCAAAAGATAAATGAGAGAGGGGGGTGAATCAATTGTCACAAATTACCAACATTTAACAATTAAAACTTTAATACCAAAACCCAAAACATTAATACCAGAATGCTTAAACCAAATACCAGAATAATAGTTAAACCAATTAAGCATCAAAAATAATCACAGAATAAATACCATCCACATGACACCAAGATTTATACGTGGTAAACCCGGTAAAGGGAAAAACCATGGTGATAAGCCTACCCATAGTTAGATAATACTTCTGCAGTAAGTATGTGAATTACAATTGAGGGGTCTGCACTTACAGGAAGACCAACAACATAGAGCACATTTCTCATCACAAAAGGAGTCTCACTGACTACATAGAAATCTAGACTACAATTCAGAAGAAGGAGTGAACTGCAAAGATAACATCTCCTATGCCTGAGTAAAGTTCTAGTTAAGCTCAATACCAGAGGACTAAATCCTCTTACATAAACCCAATTCGATCTCTAATGATCGACCAAATTCCCTGCTTGAATGATATTACATTATTCGCACATTACATATCTATATCCCATTCCTTGACCTTAAACCTATGATGATCTACAATGAGATCTTACATCATCATATATATACATACCCTCGACCATAAACAATAAGGTCCACCACCAAACAATAAACCAATTACATAATTACAAAACATGTCAGCCTTAGACCAAACAAATAATACCAACACATAAGACATCCTAGAAACACATTGAGAGGTCCAATCCACACGTTATATAAAGTCGATCCATAACCTAGATCAACTGGGACCCAATATAGGTCCACACGCTAAAGAAATGATCTCCATCCGCCAAGTCTCAAACATGATCACCAAAAACATCCTGAATCTCCACCAGAAGCTGCACCAACACCACTTATGCATATCATCAAAGATCTTCATCAAAAGCTCTGCTAGTGAAACCCTCGCTGGAACCGCAAGCCAAGCTTCCAAGCAAATAGGATAGCATCCGATCACTAGACCAAAACCAACTTACTGAATATGAACATGAGTATCATGAATAAGCCAATTCCATAACCAAACCATACTGGATCATGCCAGATCCAAACCAACCAGAAACTACTCAATGTACTGGGAACAGAAGGGTGCCGGTAAAGCATCCAAATTAGCTAGTGTTGACATCAATGCAACACATAATCAATTCCTCCAAATGACCAACACCACGCACTTCAACAAGAGTGTCATCACCTAATAGAATAAATGGCATAGAACATGAATCCAAGAAGGAAAAAATATCCTTTAATGAAGCCATGTGGTGCGAAGCCATGAATTAGGCTATGAAATAACAACAACTAGGGCCTTGCCCTTTGCTTTCCCCTTGTGTTATTTGAAGATTCTTGAGATGAAGTTGATATGACAGAATTAGGCACCTTGATGTTGTTCTTTTCAAGAAGATGAGACAAGTGTCAATTTGCTTCTTTAAACATTTATGTTCATCATGACCATTCTTCTTACAATAGGAACACTTAGTTTTCTCCTTCTTGGGATTATCACCTTTTGAAGAAGATGCATTGTTAGCTACTTTTGGTGTATCTAGTTTTTGTTCTTGCTTCTTTTCTCGGTTATTTTGTTTCTTTTCTTTCTTAGAAGACCCTTTTTGATCTTTTGTGCCTTGATTTGCAGCCAAGGCATGAGATTTGGAGGGCTTGATCATGCCCATTTGAATCAGCTTATCTTGTTCTTTTGTGAGTTCATTTGCAAAATCATCATGAGAAGGCATTTTATAGCTGGTTCCTAATGTACTTTTCGTGGCATAGAATGTAGAAACAAAAACTAAATAGTTTGGACCAAGTTTGGAAATAATGCTTAAAATCAATTGTGAATATTTCTTGTCTACACCACATGCCTTCAATTGTAATCTTATAGCCTTTATTTTTGTGAATAAGTCTTGAATTGTATCAAAATTACATGGTTTTAACCCTATTAGCTCATTCTCCAATTGGTGTCTCCTCAATTCATCTTGTTTACCAAACAACCCTTCTAAAGTTGCCCATACATATTTTGGAGTTATAACAAATTCAACATAGAAAAGAAGATCAAGAGATACAGACATGCATAGAGTACCATAAGCTTAATCAAATTTGTTAAACCATTTTGTCTTTTCTGCAAGTAGTGATGGTTAAGTTTCAAGACCCATAGTTACTCTAAACAACCCAAACTTCTTAAGATAGATTACCATTTTTGACTTCCACTCATAGTAGTTATAGGGTGTGAGTATTGGTACTATTGTTTGATCCATTTTAATGTAGAAAGTAAGATTGTTTGTTGTGTGGAAAAAAAGAAGTAAAGATCAACGCAACACACTAGACACCCCCCCTTTTCACTCAATCAAAAAGACCCCCCCAATTATGCCCCCCAAAATTGGCACTTTATAATTTAATGTGTTTACAATTAAAAAATAGGACCATTAGATGGGAAATGAAAAAATATGCCCTTTTACAAAAAATGACACTCAATTCCAAGCTACTAATCAAAAGTTACAGCTAAAACAAATTCCCATTAAATGGCCTATATTAATATATCAACACTTTAAATAATTAAAATTGCACTTTCCCAATAACAAAGATGGCCTTCCAACCACTAGTTGGAATCATGGTGAAATATAGAATCCCTGCCAACTTGAGCCTCAATCTATGTCTTTGATAGATGAAAAGAAGAGAAATAAAACCTTCAGTATTCACGCCTAAACAAAAAACAACAGATTTTGGTGCCTTATATTTGCCAAAAAATGGTCAATAAACTTGGCAAAATGATCCCTAGGCCATAGTATGGCTATGGGGAAATCATTTAAGACTGCAAACAACAAGAATACACCACAAAATTGATGAAAAATAATGCTCTGAAAAGAAAAACGCCCCTCCAGATTATTTTTTTTGCTAGAGCCTTTGGTGTCCAAATATGGGCAATCTTTATATGAAAATGGGGGTTTTTGGGCTTTCCAATCACAATGGAAAGCTCTATTTGGTCTCAAAATGTCTCATTTGAAAGCTATCTTCTAGATCTAAGCTGCAAACCCTCGTTTCACAACTGCAACAAACGATCTCCGATTTTGGTGAAATGAAAATCAAACTTGACTTTCTCGAGCCTTTCAGATGCAATGGAATAGAAATAAATCCTCCCAGAATCCTCTAGAATACTGCAATCACCCAGATCTGGAGAAAGACAAACATATAATAACAAAGATTATCGGATCTTCATAAACCCTTGTTGTTCTCCAGATCGTATGCCATGCATGAGAAAAAACAACAGAGTTTTACAAGATCACTACAAAGATCTAATCTTCCAAAATAGGCTCTGATACCATGTTAAAATCTGAGAAACAAATTACAACCCAGAATCGAATTGAAAGAGATAGATCAAATGAACTATAAATGAAAAATTAAATGAATAACATAACAATGATACCAAGAGAAAATTGATGTGAAGTGCTCCAAGGAAAAATAGCATCAGATTACCATCCCTAACTATATGAAAATACAAGCAAGGTAGCATGTTTAAATAGACTTAAGTGAGGGGTCGAGGTGGCAATATTGGCCAATGAGGAGAGACCACCATGATGGTCTAAACATATTAAATGCACCTCCTCATAGCATGATGACACCTCGATACCCACTTGTCTTAAGTAAACATGCTTTAATAACTTAAGAAAGCTTAATTAAAGTGAAGGAAAATACTAGGAAAAGGGAAAATAATAAACCCAACTAGGAAAATAAAAACCTACACTAACAAGCTTTGATTACAAGCAATTGAAGTTGTGAAACAAATGCAATCGGGTTTTTGGAACCCGATTGAAAGTCATAAAGGAAGAGCCAAATGCCTTGAAATCGGATCTTGAAGATCTTATTGCAAGCTTTACATTGATATCAAGCAGTTGCAATCAGGTTCCTAGGACCCAATTGCAAGGTAGAACTTACAATGGAAGTAAGGTGAGTTGCAGTCAAGTCTAAAAGACTTGATTGCAAACTATAACATAACAATCATCAACATTTGCAATCGGATCTTTTTAGACCTAACTATAATTGTGATATGTAGTCTGTTTAGTGCAAGGGTATTACTCTTTCTAATTGAGTCTCATAAACCCAATTACAAGTGTGATTGTATGAGTCATTTGGCTTGTAATCGGGCCTATGAGACTCGATTACAAGCTACAAGCTTGTAAAACATTCATCGTGGTGACAATGATAATAGGCTTTTACCCAATGAAACACAAGTTCAATGAAATACCATGTAATTAGGTTGAAAAGACTTAATTACATGGACATTTGATTGAACTTTGAAAAGGGTCAAAACTCGAGGCAATGAAAATGGAAACAAAATTGAAAAAACACAGAAGCCCTAGGCCACAAAACATAATAACAAAACATAGATCAACAACAAATCAACCAAGATGCAAAAAAAACATAATTATGAAACGAAAAAGAGAAAAGAAAAATAATCCGCACATGACAAAGAGGAAAACAAACAATTTAAACACAATTCCAACCCAAATCCAATCAAATGTGGTAGCCACAATGAGAATGCAAAGAGAAAAAACATGGGTGCAAACATAAAAACTCGATTACATTAAAAACAAAAAATTTTAAAGACAATTTTGTTTTAACCTCTCTTTGCAAAAAATGCAACTCAAAGTTGCAATCAAGTTTGCAAGTGATATTTCACAACATGAAAAAGACTTGACTTGCAATCGGGTCCTAGAGACCTAATTGCAACTAAAATAACAAAAGTCTCAAACAAAAGAACAAAAGTAAAAATAAAACTCAACGCCTGGAGTTTAACAAATGATAAAGATGACAATACAAGCTTCACCATGAGAAGTATGACTTACTCCTTAATGAGCATGGCTTAGAGAATATGAACTACAAATCAGACAAATTTTGTGGGGGGTGTCTCATATTTTTGCTATTGTCCAAAAATGAAGACAACAATTAAATAAAAATTTAGTTTTATTTTAATAGTTTTATTTCTATATAAAATATTTAAATTTCGTTGAAATTAAGTGTAAATTATTTTATTAAGAATTTTAAATGAAATATTAAAGTGAAATGTTTTATATATATTTTCGACAAATCAATATTTAGACTATGTAAAACATAACATTTATAATTAAAAAATTATTACAATGTATATGAAGGTCTAGAACACATTAAATAGATAATTTTTAATGGTGCTAGATGTTTTTTCTAATGTATTACTTATTAGATCTTGTCCCCAACTTGAGGAATAGTCAAATTTGTGCATAACCTAGTAGTGAAGCCATTTGAGCTCTAGCAAGTATCACGTCTTTCAAAATTGTCCTACTAGCATTTGGCAAGACTGTCCTGCTAGCATTTAACAAGAACTTCGCAACAATGCAGTCTTGTTTATTTAGTTTTGTCTTATTTTTTAAGAGTGATTTAATACATTTATTTTTATTTTTCAACTTTTTTTTTAGGCGAAATGCTACCAGAGGGGGTAGCTCCTTGCATTACTAAAAAAGAAATTACATAAGAAGTTACTATTGAATATCCGAGCAACTGAGGGGTGGTGAATCAGTTGACAACTTAAACAATTTCTTCAATGCTTTCACACATTTGAAGTAACCAACAAAAGTAATTAAAGCAGATATAACATAAAAAATGCATACATAGAACACATCACACAATTAACACCAGATATGATGTGGAAAACCCAAGAAAGGAAAAACCACGAAGAATGTTATTTCTCAATATATAACATCGGTTAAGGTGACATCGATTAAGGTGATTTTTATAAAGAGTGGCTCACTGCCAGAATGCTCACTATAGAAGAGCTCACTACCTAGAAAAAGGCTCACTGCCAAAGAAAGAAAGAAAAGAAAAGAAAGAATCCACCACTATAACACAATCTGCAATACTAGATTGCTTTCGGTGCCTGAATACCATCCACACACTTCAAACATCAAAATCAATCAAATTTTTGTTTTTCAATCTTGCATATCTTCCACAAAATGTCATACTACCTTATTCAGATCATCTTCATATATATACTATCTTTGGGAAGCATAATCTTCTAATTCAGCCAATACAGAGATCTAAAATAGGTTAACACTAAACATTTCAGTGGTGGGAAGGAATGAGAAGTAGACCATACCACAACACACATCATCGGGCAGATCAATACGTTACATCCTTCACAAATTCCGAACCCAAATCACAACTCACACACTACACAAATGTTGTTACTCATCCTCGAATTTCAGACTTGATCCAAACCCAAAATAGCATTACCCAAAGCAACAAAAATAAGAATGGAACCAAGATACACATGAATACAATCAATCAACACCATATCCAAAAAATATAGAAATCTAGATCACCATCAACTCAACCAATCCACGCTGAATACCAACTAGAACACATCTTCTAGATCACCAACACAAAAACCATGTGTTGACATCAATGACAACCAACATAATCATCACCATCATATTTGCAACAGTTACATCATGGATCTAGAGCTGATGGTACACGAACATAAGCCCATCTTTCAGCTCAAAGATCCTCTCAACTGTTCATTAGTGGACAGATCATCATTTTATCCCAAAAATTTATTAAATCCTTCCATATCAAGATTAGAAATCCACTTTTTGAACGAGTTCTAGGCTTTAGTCATCTTGGTTTTCTTCCCCTCTACTTCCAGATTGAATATCTTAGTAAGTTCCCCAATGAGGAGCTTAGTTTGCATTTCTAGGATTTTTGTGATCACAACCATGTAATGCTCTTCAATTATTGTCATCCTTGCCACACCCTACCCTTCGACATAATTTCCTACAATATAAACAAATAGAGTGTATTTTTTTGTAGATATCTCCATCATTTATATGGCCTTCTTCGTCTTCCCATATTTTGTCTCCTATGACCTTTATCATTGTTTCCTTTTCCTGAGAATCATGTGTTCTTGAGAAAAGTCTCTTGAATTGTGCCTCCTTATCTTCTTCTTGCAAGAAACTACATTGCACATTAAATAAACTTGCCATACTGTTAGTAGTGTTATTAGTAAAATGTCTAAAAACCAATCCTTTTTCTATTCTAAGTTTGGTGGGTTATGCCTTATATAGAGTTTAATTGGCTATGTTTTATTTGGGAACTTGGTTTTATTTGATTTGATTGCCTGGTCATTTCCTGTCTTCTAGATCTATCTCCTCCGTGAAATCTCATGACAAGAGAAGTAAGCTTTTTTTAGTGATTCTTATCTTATTTTGGCTTGTATGTTTATCCATATCTATTTTAGATTTATTTTTTTATTGTATGTCAGTGTCATATGTATTCAATCTTGACACTATTTGGGCATATTGATAAAATTGTGGCCAAAGTTCCATTCGAGGCTCATAGGTATCCTAATTCGAGATTATAAATTTTTGTTTTTTGGAGAAAGTCTATTGAAAGTTATTTATTTTGGGATTCAAAGAGATTTTTACAAGAGAATCCTCTTTTCCATATTGGTGTTGATGGCGAGTCTTGTTTGATGTTTTACTTTATATTCCTGCTTCAAAGGATTCAATAATGCCTTAAATTTGTTTGCATTGGTGTGATCCCTTCTTGTTGTTTAAATTGTTTAGTTGTTTAGATTATTTGGATCCATACCTATCATTTGGTATTGTTTGAGACCACGTGGAGAAATGGTTGTAGATTTTGATCTAGATTGATTAGCATTAGAAATAATGTATTAACTTCCTAGCTTGAAAGTGTCATTTCTGGTTAGTCGTTGTTATGGTATTATGTATTATGTATGGGTTTGATTTGTTGTAGGTACTCTCTCTTACCCAAACTTAATTGTTTTTTCATGGAAGTCCTGAGTAGCATGATTTTTATTTGGTCCATTAGATATTCCATTGTTACGCAATTACCATTAGTAATGTGGGAGCTAACTATTTCGATTTATGTAATTGTATGCTTCACAATTATTCTTGACTATTATTTGTACTTTGTCATTCTTGATGTTAAAGCATTCTGATTAGATCTATTTATTAAGAGTGATGTTATCATCCCTATCCTTCCCCTGATTCGATTAGGGGCATTTGTGGCTTAGTATGCTTTGATCTTCTATGATTTGATGCGATTAAGGTATTTGTAGATCACTATTATTCAAGTCCTTACTAAGGCTTTCAACTAATGTCCATTAGGTTACATCATTTGATATGATTGATAATGGCTCTTGATCTATTGCTTGATTTGCCATATAATTGACTACCCCATTAGCCTCTCGATAGACATGCAAGAGTGTATAGTCTTCGAGATGCTTAAGAATTTTTGTTATTTTTCTACCCATTTAGAGGCTTCCAACTAGGTGAATGTTGTTTGATTATAGCATTGATTATGATTGTTGAGTCACCTTCTATATCTAGATTGTTAATCAATTTGTCTATACAAGTTAGGATTTCAGCTTGTAATGCTGTGAACTCCGCTTCATTGTTGGTGCCATCAGGTATCTTGATTGAGCCTACCCATTCCAAGTTCCCCCATTCATTTCTTATGATGAAGCCAACACCTGATTTTCCTAGATTTCCCTATGATTCTCCATCAAAATTTAATTTGTATATTCCCTATGTTGGACATTTCTATTTAGCTATCTTTCTTTTGGAGCTATCCTTAATGAAGTCTCCTTTTGGTATAATTAAATGTGGCCAGGTGTGAGTTATTTGATTGTCCCATGTAGAATATGGTTTAAAGTTCTTATTTGCAATCTAATTGATAATGGCTCTTGATCTATTGCTTGATTTGCCATATAATTGACTGCCCCATTAGCCTCTTGATAGACATGCGAGAGTGTATAGTCTTCGAGAAGCTTAAGAATTTTTGTTATTTTTCTACCCATTTAGAGGCTTCCAACTAGGTGAATGTTGTTTGATTATAGGATTGATTATGATTGTTGAGTCGCCTTCTATATCTAGATTGTTAATCAATTTGTCTATACAAGTTAGGATTTCAGCTTGTAATGTTGGGAAATCCACTTCATTGTTGGTGCCATCAGATATCTTGATTGAGCCTGCCCATTCCAAGTTCCCTCATTCATTTCTTATGATGAAGCCAACACCTGATTTTCCTAGATTTCCCTATGATGCTCCATCAAAATTTAATTTGTATATTCCCTATATTGGACATTTCCATTTAGCTATATTTATTTTGGAGCTGTCCTAAAAGAAGTCTCCTTTTGGTATAATTGAATGTGGCCAAGTACGATTTATTTGATCATCCCATGTAGAATATGGTTTGAAGTTCTTATTTGCAATCTGATTGATAATGGTTCTTGATCTATTGCTTGATTTTCCATATAATTGACTACCCCATTAGCCTCTCGATAGACATGTGAGAGTGTATAGTCTTGGAGATTCTTAAGCATTTTCATTATTTTTCTACCCATTTCGAGGCTTCCAACTAGGTGAATGTTGTTTGATTATAACATTGATTATGATTGTTGAGTCCCGTTCTATATTTTGGTTAATCGATTTGTCTATACAATTTAGGATTTTGGCTTGTAATGTTGTGAACTCCGCTTCATTGTTGGTGCCATCAGGTATCTTGATTGAGATTTCCCATTCCAAGTTCCCCCATTCATTTCTTATGATGAAGCCAACACCCAATTTTCCTAGATTTCCCTATGATGCTCCATTGAAATTTAATTTGTATATTCCATGTGTTGGACATTTCCATTTAGCTATCTTTCTTTTGGAGCTATTCTTAATGAAGTCTCCTTTTGGTATAATTAAATGTGGCCAGGTGTGAGTTATTTGATCATCCCATGTAGAATATGGTTTAAAGTTCTTATTTGCAATTTGATTGATAATGGCTCTTGATCTATTGCTTGATTTGCCATATAATTGACTGCCCCATTAGCCTCTCGATAGACATGCAAGAGTGTATAGTCTTCGAGATGCTTAAGAATTTTTGTTATTTTTCTACCCATTTAGAGGCTTCCAACTAGGTGAATGTTGTTTGATTATAGCATTGATTATGATTGTTGAGTCACCTTCTATATCTAGATTGTTAATCAATTTGTCTATACAAGTTAGGATTTTAGCTTGTAATGCTGTGAACTCCGCTTCATTGTTGGTGCCATCACGTATCTTGATTGAGCCTACCCATTCCAAGTTCCCCCATTCATTTCTTATGATGAAGCCAACACCTGATTTTCCTAGATTTCCCTATGATTCTCCATCAAAATTTAATTTGTATATTCCCTATGTTGGACATTTCTATTTAGCTATCTTTCTTTTGGAGCTATCCTTAATGAAGTCTCCTTTTGGTATAATTAAATGTGGCCAAGTGCAAGTTATTTGATCATCCCATGTAGAATATGGTTTGAAGTTCTTATTTGTAATCTGATTGATAGTGGCTCTTGATCTATTCCTTGATTTGCCATATAATTGACTGCCCCATTAGCCTCTCAATAGACATGCGAGAGTGTATAGTCTTGGAGATGCTTAAGCATTTTTCATTATTTTTCTACCCATTTAGAGGCTTTCGACTAGGTGAATGTTGTTTGATTATAGCATTGATTATGATTGTTGAGTCACCTTCTATATCTAGATTGTTAATCAATTTGTCTATACAAGTTAGGATTTCAGCTTGTAATACTGCAAACTGTGCTTCATTATTGGTGCCATTAGGTATCTTGATTGATCCTGCCCATTCCAAGTTCTCCCATTTATTTCTTATGATGAAGACAACCACTGATTTTCCTAGATTTCCCTATGATGCTCCATCAAAATTTAATTTGTATATTCCTCGTGTTGGACATTTCCATTTAGCTATATTTCTTTTGGAGCTATCCTTAATGAAGTCTCCTTTTAGTATAATTAAATGTGGCCAGGTGTGAGTTATTTGATCATCCCATGTAGAATATGGTTTGAAGTTCTTATTTGCAATCTTTGTATTAATGTGTTTGCTTATATTTATTTCAATCTTGTGGATTAGCTTATCTGTGGAGATTTATTTTTGTTTAATATTCTATTATATGTTCTTTCCATAGATTCCAAATGATTTGCATTGACACCTCTTTCCATAATCCCTTCGAGAGAGAACCTCTATTAATATTGGTCCATTACATAAATATCTCCATCAAGTTACTTTGTAAAGGACCATGCCATCCTAGTTTATTAAAGAAATAAGATGAGCATTGTTGTGCTACCTTGGATGCCACTAAGAGATGGTATGTCGTTTATAATGCTGTGAGAAATGGCTACAAGAGTCAAAAGAAAAGCTCAATGTTAATATGGCAGTTCAACCATGAAACCAAAACAAAAAAATAAAAACCATCCAAAGCATACCAAAAGATATACAAAGAAACATGAAAGAATCTTAAAAAACAAGAGAAAGGGAAAGAGCCTTCCTAAGATGCTTCCATTGTAACCTTATGATACTCCTCCTTTGTTTCTATCCTCTCCAAGTCCCAAATAAGTGAAGCTCTTAGCTTTTATCACTAGCCATGGATTTCATATGGAGATTCAAGATGGTTGAAGATGAAAAACAAATGCTTATGCAAATGCAAATATTATGCTATGAGAAAGCTCTAAATGTTTATGCTAATACCCATATAGTAACAATGATCTAATGCTTCCTTCTTTGCTTGAGGAATGAGCCTCTACTTATAGGCAAAATAGTGGATTGGATGGTTGAGATTGATCTGGTTTGCGAAGGGCTAGGATTGAATGATTCATGATCCATGTGATGGTTTTCAACCCAATCATATGTTGACATGTGTCAACATGAAATGGCTTGAGAGGAGAGGGAAGGAGAATTAAATGCCTAAAGGGACATGATGGTTGCCCTAAGGGATTGGGTTAGCATTGAGCTAGTGGATAAAGCTTTTATCTAAAAGATAAACTCTTGTGCAAGGGTTAAACGGATAACCATGGTCAAAGCAATGAATGCTTGAAGAGACCCATGGGTTAAAAAGGATGGTTAAGATATAGGAAAGTCTCTAACCCAGGGTAGAAGGTGAAATAACCATTAATGGTTATGTAAAAGCCTTACAAGTTTGGAAGACTTCGAAGGTTAGCTTGTTGAAGAAAAAAAGCCTTTACTACTTTATGAAGACTTTGCATGTTTTTGAGAAGTGACCCCTTCTTAAGGAATGTGCAAATGTTTACGAGGGAATTAGGCTAATTAGAATGGATTAGAATATTCTAGAAGAAGGGTTAGTGTGCAAGTGGATTTTGTAGGAGAATGCAAGTGAGAGGGATTTTTAGGATTTTCAAATAAATATAAATTTATTTAAATGTGTGCAACTTGCATTTGGATGGATATTTAAATAAATATTCATTTATTTAAATGTGAGAGGGATTTAATTAAATGTGAAAGGGGGATTTAATGAAATAGGCTTAATAGGACTCTAGAAGGAATCCATTAAGGCTTGAAGAATTTGAGGGAAATCATTAAAGGCTTAAGAAGACTCCAGAGAGAAACCAATAAAGGATTGAAGACTTTAAAGGAAGACATTAAAGATTTCAAATGGGTGAGTATAAATAGGATTTTAAATAAATAATTCATTTATTTAAAATAGTGGTGCAACTTGCATTTGTAGGAGAATGCAAGTGGATGGGGATTTAAATAAATATTCATTTATTTAAATGTGTGTGCAACTTGCCTTTTTAGGAAAATGAAAGTGGGTGAAGGATAAAGGGGATTTAAATAAATGTTTATTTATTTAAAAGTGTAGGGAAAGATTAATTAAATAAATATGTTTTATTTATTTAATTAATTGTTTGAATTTGGTTAAGTGAATTAAATCAAATAAAAACAATAATTTATTTAATTAATAGAAGAAGAGGGCTAGGGTGAATTAATTAAATATTGTTGATTGATGGTTAAATAATCAAATAAATACTAAGTATTCATTTAATTAAGTGGACAAATTTATGTGTCTACATTTGCCCCTCATTGAGATGGTGTGGTTTATCACATTGTTTCAAATAAAAACAAGTAAGCATGGTACATGCCCCAATTTGCGCCAAGTTGGTGGTTAGGTATGCCCCCTCGAGAGATGGGATGAAATTTCAAAAATTCGGGCGATCTCTCAATTTTTTTAAAGAAAATTAGGCATGGATAGAATGGAGTATTGGGGAATGAAGTATGGAGGAGAAGGATAAGCCGATAAGTACCCTTACCCTAGGTCAGGTAGGAGATACTATGCAAAAGTAGTATTGTGGTGCATTTGATGGATGTTGTACAATTGATCAATATTGGTTGGACAGTCTGGTGCAATTGATTGACTTGCCCCAGTTTAGTCAAAGCGTGACAATTGATGTCAGTTGTTTGCTTAGACATGATAAAGTCTAAGTTATTCAAATTGACTTGATGAGACTTAGACAATTGATGTAATTTCTTGACGAATTCAAGGTATCTAAAGAAAAATACTCATTGAGACTTAGACAATCAATATAATTGTATGTTTTTATTGTGTTTGGTTGGTTGATCAATTGACAGTGTTTGCATTGTAGGTTATTTGTTGTGTTTTCTGGACATAGCGTACCTATTTAGACTAGGCAATTGATGTAAATGCTTGTTTGTAGTCTAGGTGTTCACGAGTTGATGTACCTGTGTAGAAATAGTAACTTGCTTTTCTTATAAGATGACCTAGGTAACATAGGTTACACAACCCCTCCTTGTAGAGATGGACTATGATGAACGTGGTTTGATTGGTTTGATGGGACACGATGTAGGGTATGTGATGTTGATGATCGAGATGGGGAGGGTGAGGTGGGGAAGTCAATTTTAGATAGAAGGTATGGAGGACCTAGTACTCATTCCTATGGAAGAGGATCAAAATAGAGTTATCCATTGATATGAATGGGGTGTGTATCATTATACTTGGTCATGATTTTAAAAGATAGTCCTATACACTTAGCTTTCTCATAGAAACTCTATTTTGTGAATATGCATGCTTTAAAAATATTTACAATGTATGAATGAACAAATGAATGGACGATATGAAATGGAATGCAATATAAATAGATGAGATGAAATGGTGATCCATGACCTATTCATAGTGCTTTCTTTCAACATTGAGCGTGGTAGTTCCGATCTTGGTCGAGGTATCAGAAACCAAGTTTGAGCGTTGCACTTGTAAACAAACACGACAGACAAGAAAAGTTCCCCTCCATTATGGTTCATACACATATGGTCGAGGTATACACTATAGTCAGTAAGCCATAGTGATCCATGACTTATATTTTTGTATAGGATCTCATAACTTAGTGAACTTCCCACGTACACACCATTAGTATGTGCCCCAGAACTTCATTGGAACAAATTTGTAGACAAAAACAAAGAAAAGATATTAGGAACCATCCCGACCACTCTAATCACTTGTGGATATCCTGGAGTAGTATAGGAACCTGATATATAAAGCAATAATCTGACCAAGTGCCCATCAGCCAAACAACATCTTCTTGTCAAAGATATATGTCACCATTTCTTGTTTTTAAAGGAAAGATGCATCCTTGTTAAGATGGTCTTGGGTATGTGTTGGACAAATGTTTGTTTGTTTGTTGATCTAATAGTTGGTCATCTTGTATGTAGCTCAAATGTTGTTTTGTGTCTGGCTTGATGTTTATGTACAATGAGCAAGTTTATTGCAATGTTTTTCATTGATTTTGATGTTTTTCCAATGTTTTTGGGTTTTTGAATTGTTTTGAATATTTTTTCTTTATTTCAGGACATTGTCTGAATGTTTTGGTATTTTTGAGATTTTACAAATGTTTTTGGTCTTATTTCAGGACATTGTTGGTGTATCGCCAGTATTTTAGAATCCACTCCCATCATATAAGTAACAAGTTGCCCCTAGTTAGGTGTTAGTATGAAAGCATGATGCAAGATGTATGAGGCAATAACCCTTATTTTAGATCAATAACAAGCCATAGTAGATCTCTGATGTATGAGCAGATGCCATGGATGTGATCACAACAAGTCTGAAAGACAATGGAGCTACAACCTTTACAAATGGCGCTCGTTTGCCAGGCTATCACCACCGTACTTATCCAAGGCACCACCAAAGTGGTTTTTACCATTTGGATGAATGATTTTTCTTTACTGTTTTCTTGATTTTTTTATTTTTTTGTACTTTGTTTAGAACTTTTTCTGAATGTTTTTGGTATTTTCTGATATTTGATGAGCCTGATGCTCTGCACAACTTATGTATGGAACCTTTTGAGATGCATGACATTTATTGGATCTACTTGTGGTTCTCCTTTTGAAGTTGCTAACTGATATGCCCCAGACCTGAAGACTGCAGTGATGACATATGGACCCAGCCAATTGGATTCAAATTTGCCCCAGTGTTCTCTATTTGATTGATTGGGAAGATTCTCTCTAAGAACAAGATCTCCTACCTCAAATGTGTGAGGTTTGACCCAATGATTGTATCTTCTTCTCATGCACTACTGATATGCTTTTAGGTGATTGTAGGGAGCTTGTCACTTCTCATCACTTAGTTCCAGATCCTGAAGACATGAGACCTGGTACTCTTCATCAATAATCAAATTGTGCAAGGAACCTCATAGGGATGGTAATTCTACCTCAATAGGAAAGATAGCCTCTGCCTCGTATACAAGTGAATATGGGGTTGCACCTATAGGGGTTCAAATGCTAGTTTGATATGCCCATAGTGCTGGATGTAGAAGAATAGGCCAATCACGACCAACATCATTGATTGTCTTTTTGACGATCCTCAATATGTTTTTGTTTGAGGATTCTTCTTGACCATTGCCTTGTGGGTAATATGGGGTGGATAAATGGTCTTGGATATAAAACTTCTCACAGAGTTCACATACATCTTAATTTTTGAAAGGAATCCCATTATCTATGATGATGGACATGGGTACACCATACCAACAGATGATGTAATTGAGGATTAATGAGGTGATCTGATTGTTGGTTACTTGGGCAAGTGGAACAGTTTTGATCCACTTGGTGAAGTATTCTGTGGTGGTAATGATGAAGTTGCGACTGTTGGACAAAGATGTATGGATTTTACCCACAAGGTCAAGTCCCCACTGACAAAAGGGCCATGGTGTTGTGATGGGTTGCAGTTCTTGCACTGACGCATGTATCAGATCTCCATGAACTTGGCACTTTTTGCACTTTTTGACAAAGTAGGATGAGTCTTTCTCCATGAAAGGCCAATAGCATACTGTCTGCATGATATTTTTAGCCAAGGAAGGGACACTTGAGTGGGCCCAACAAATTACTTCATGTACTTCCTCTAAAGTTGTAGCCACCTCACCTTGCTCTAAACATAGAAGGAGAGTACCATCAAGACCTCATCAGTATAAGGTTTCAACAATGATGGCGTATTGAGTGGATTGGTGTATGAATGTTTTGCGTTGGTTGTTTAATTGGTTAAGTGGAAGGATTTGGTTGCATCGGTAAGTGTAAAAATCACCATACCATGGGGAATCAAGACCGATGAGTTGACATAACATCTCAAATTCCAAGATATCATAAGCGGGGATCCAAAGTTGTTCAACTAAGAACTCGTAGTGTGTTGAATTTTGTGGAAGATCGAGGAGAGAGGCTATTATATCCATTGCATCAGCAACTCTATTCTGATCTTAAGGGATCTGCTCAAAAGTGATAGCTATGAATAATTATTTGAAGATATTAACCATTTTCTTGTAAGGCATGAGCTTATCATCCTTAGTCTGGTATTCATCGTTGACCTTTCGAATAACCAATTGTGAATCGCCATAGACTTGTAGCTCCTTTAAGTTCCAGTGTATGGCCATTCTGTCCTATGATAAAGGCTTCATACTCTGCTATGTTATTTGTGCATGGAATTGTGAACCTATATGATTTTGGAATGCTATCACCTTGAGGTGTGATAAAAAGAATGATAGCTCCTGATCCATGTCTTGTATAGGACCCATCAAAATATAACTTCCATCGATGTGCTGGTATAACTGTGATTATTTCCTCATCTGGAGAATTTGAGATGAGCGGGAGTGGTGCTTCGACCAACTGATCTGCAATGACCTACCCTTTGATTTATTTTTAGTTCACATACTCTATGTTAAATTCACTAAGGAGCATAACCCACTTTTCCAAACAACCTGTTAGCGCTGCTTTACTGAGTAAGTACTTGAGTGGATCAATTTTGGCAATGAGTTGTATCTTGTGTGTTAGCATGTATAGTCTTAGTTTAGTGGCTGCTAAAATCACTGCTAGGTAGGCTCATTCAATAGGGGTATAATTGAGTTCATACTCTACCAGTGTATTGGAAACATAGTATACTACACATGCTTTGCCTTCTACATTATGTTGTGTGAGTAAGATTTCTAAGGATGTAGTTGTAGCTGATATGTATAACAATAATGGCCTATCTAGAGATAGTGGTTTTAGTAATGGCAACATCATTAGGTAGTCCTTTAACTGCTGGAATGCTTGTTGGCAATTCTCTTCCCATTTGAAACAGACATTCTTACGAAGTAGATGTGTGAAGGGATGACAATTATCAACCAATTGTGCGATGAAGCGACGAATTGAATATAGCTTTCCTTTTAATGTCCTCAACTAACTGATGTTCCTAGGAGGTGGCATTTCCAAGATCGCTTTGACCTTTGCAGGATCAACCTCAATTCCTTTATTTGAGACAATGTATCCTAGGAGCTTCCCAGAGGTTACTCCAAAGACACACTTTTTTGGATTTAGGCGTACATTATATTGCTCTAATCTATTGAAAATTTAGTCCAGTACAACAAGGTGACCCTCTCTTGTTAATGATTTAGCTAGTAAATCATCTACATAGTCTTCCATTAGTGTATGCATCATATCGTGGAAGATGGTAGTCATTACCCTTTGATATGTGGCACCTGCATTGTTGAGACCAAATGAAATTACATTCCAACCATATGTACCACATGGGCATGTAAAATCTATTTGTGTTGATCCTTTGGAGCAATATTTATCGAGTTGTATCCTAAAAAATCCATCCATGAGTGATAGCATTGCATATCTTGCTGTGAGGTCCATGATCACATCAATGTTTGGAAGAGGCAAGTCATCTTTAGGACATGCTTTGTTAAGATCTCTAAAATTCATAGAGATACAGATGCCCCTAGTTGGTTTTTCCACTGGTACAAGGTTGGAGATCCATTCTGCATAATCAATGGGTCTTATGAAACCAACATCTAATAGCTTTTTGAGTTATTCTTTTACTAATAGTGTGATTTGAGGATGCATCTTTCTGAGCTTTTGTTTTATTGGTTTGGCTCCTTTTGCTACTGTCAAGTGATATATTACTAGTTCTAGATCAAGGCTTGGCATGTCTGCATAGGACCATGCAAATTTGATTTGTCTCTTTCAAAAGAAATTTATAAAATCAAGATCTTCTATAGGAGTCAGTGATTCTGCTAGATGTAGTATGTGTGGATTTTTCGGTGCCCCTAGATTGACTTCCTTTTTTTCTTCAATGAGAATAGACGATCTCTCTTGATTAGTGCTAAAGGGGATAATGTCATACCTTCCATCCTCTAGCACCTTAGAGAGGTTTTCACCTTTGGATACATCCTTTGTTTTTACTCTTTTAGTCTCCACAAGTGCCACAGTGTAGTTTTCATTTGAGGATCCTATTTTGATTATAATATTTTTGTGGCTGAAAGGTTTGGCATTCTCTCCAAAGTAAGCCGCACTATTAAGTTCAACATCATACCCAACTTTGTGATCCCTACTTGGTATGTCATCCCATGATTCAAGAAAGTCTATGATCACATCATTGTTTTAGAAGGTGTCAAGGTGTGGGGGATGTTGCTGGCCCTAATCAATGAGTTCATGATGAATAATTGTCATTGCTTCATCGATTAGGTTTAGTTCATAGGATGCATCAGTTAGGGTAAGTATGGAGGAATCAAGGTCATCGTCAGTACTATCCTCTTCGTAATCAAGCTCAGGAGGTGACCTATCTGTTCACTAAGTATCTTTAGGATTAGAATCCCAAAAGGTTTTAATCCATGCCTCTCCTTCAATGCTTTTATCTACAAGAGGACCAGGAGAATCTTCTTCAGATTCAGGTGAAGCCAAAGAACCTCATTCGTACTCATGTGAATCCATCGTAGAATCACTTGGCAAAACTCTGTCACTCTATGTTATAGGTATGTCGGACTATGTGAAAGATTTGTCAATAGATGCTACAGGGGTTTTATCTGATGGGGTTGTTGATGTCGCTTGGGTGTCTGAAGTGGACAAGAGTTTTATCTCGGGAGTGACAGTTTGGCGGGAAACATAACTTTGTCACTTACTTGTTGTATGTAGAGACTATAATTGAGAGGTGCTTTTGTGACTGGAATTTTCTGATCTTGTAGGTTGATTTGTAATGGATACTATCCTACTTATAGAAGGGGTGATCTTATAAGTGGTCTTCTTTTATTTGCCTAAAATCCTGAGCTTAGGAGAGCCTCCTGAACCAAGGTTGAATCCGAGTCCAGTTATTTCCTGTGGTTGTAACAATGGTTGCAATGGCTCTTGTACACCTTATTTTTGGGATCCCAATGCACTATGGCCATCATAGCCCATATTTTACATTAGGGTAAAGCTTTTACCATACCCTTCTGTAGGGATTCTGACATGTTGCCTAGCTATATCAGAAGGGTCTCCTTAGAGACATCCTACCAAGTCTTCATCAATAGTTTCATGTTCCTGTGATTTGACTGGGATGAATCCATCAAGTGTAGTAGTGTTGGTTGCAACAAGTGGCTTGAGTGACATTTGTGGTTTTCCATGAGTTCTAGGTGAGAAGAGTAGTTGGCCAACACATAAAAGTTGACTAATATTTTACTCTCTTGAGCCTTCATCCTTTACTTTCATTTTTTAGCTTTTCCTATTTGGGTGTAGGGATCAATGGATTGGTGAAATTTGCTAGGTGGATGTAAGATGATGAGGCAATGGCTTCTCTATTGCTAGGGACTATGATATCAGGTTGATGCCTTATATTTTTGCAAAAGGCAAATGGGTTGGCGTCACTGAGGATAGTAATCTCTACTCTGTTATGTGGAAATTTGATGCATTGATGGTAAGTGGATGGTACTACTTGTATGAAATGAATCCATGGTCTACCTAATAGGAGATTGTATGGAAGGGGGAGGTCTAGGACTTGGCAAACAACATTCTTCACCATGGGTCCTACCCTGACTGGTAGAGTAACACACCCTTTTGAGGAGCATTCTGCATCATCGTAGGACTTGATGGTGATCTACTTTTTGGCATCTACTACATCCTCTACATATCCCAATGTTGTGATTAACTGTAAGGTATAGATATTAAGGCTAGCTCCATTTCAATCGATACTCACTTGATTCTATGTTTATGGATGAATCCCTCAATGTGGAGAGGGGCATTATGTGATTGTTGAAACAATGCATCATCATTCTCGGCAAAACTGAGACATGGTGATGACTTGAGACTACCAACCATGGCTTAAAATTGATCTATATTAAGGTCGGATGGAACTGACACTTCTTGGAGAGCTTGGTCTAAGATGGTTCTATGTGAGGATGATAAGCGCAAAAGCTCTAGTATAGAGATAAGTTCTAGCATCTTATCTAATTGGTCCACAAGGTTATAATGTTTGGGCATGTATGTCGCTCTTGATGGTGCTCCTTGTACATTAATATTGCTATGACAAGTAACAATGTTGCATGCATGATCTTTACCTTTGATTGTAATGGTTGCAATTTGCTCATTGGCATCATGAAGGTGGTTGATAGTATAAGCATATGGTGCACAGGTATAATTTGCCATGTTATCTTGGTTCTTACCTTGATGGGAGGGACTTCCTTTCTCATATGATGGGAGTGGATTTTTTAACATGGTATGATCCCTATTGGAAGTTTTTGCATCATGACCATCCACTTCTATGTCATCTCGATCAATGAGATCTTGAACAATATCTTTTAACTGAAGGCACTTGTTTGTCTTGTGTCCTTTTCCTTTATCAAATTCATAATACTCATTATCTCTCCACCATTAATTTTTAATCTGTGGTTCATAGTTTGACGTCTTAGGAAATGTGATAAGATCAACAAAGATGAGTTGTCGTAAGATCTTTTCAAGAGATTCTCCCAAGGGTGTATATGTGCAATTGGGTTTGTAGGCAGGGTACTTATTTTTAGGTTCCTTTTTCTGTGTGTTTGGAGTTTGGTTTCCTTGATTGTTTGGGGGATTACCTTGATTGGTAGTGGGGTTATTGCGATTATCTACTTGCCCTGCAATTTTGACTATGGGTTGGGCAATTTTGATAGTTCATGCATCCACAACACCATCGTTAACATTTTTTTTGTTCTTGGCCCATAACTTTGGGTTGGCATTATTGTAGGTTGGCAGTGGACCCTCCTTGTTGTCATTGTATATCTTGACAGGTCCCCTTTTGATAAGGGCTTTCTCAATTTTAAGTCCTTGGGCTATCACATCTTTGAAAGTGTGTGAACATTTTATGTCTAAGTAGAATTCCATTTCCTCATTTAAAATTGAAATAAAAATTTCAACTAATTGTTCTTTGGGAATGGGGAAAGAAGATCTACTAGAAAAATGTCTCCATCTTTGTAATATTGTTTAGAATAGCTCACCATTATTTTGTTTTGTATTGCATAGATCAGCCATGGAGACATCCCGTTCTATGTTATGCGCATGATGAGTGATAAATTTTTGTATCAGGTCTCAAAGGTCCTGATCCCACTGGGTAGGCATGAGAACCATTGCATGGCTGAGCCTCCCAAACTTTGGGGAAAAAGGAACATTAAATATGTGTCCTCATATGTGACCTCTAAGAAGATAGAGTAAAATTCTCGTACATGATATCTAGGGTCTCCTTTTTCTTTGTATTTATCAAACTTTAGGGTTTTGAAGTTGCGTGGGAAAGGAGGCATGTATATGTTTCTATCAAATGGATATAGACATATATCTTTGAGAGCATATTGCTTTTTTCACCTTCCTGAGTGTACTTGTTGGGCGAGGTCTTGCATCTATTGTCTCAACATATCTATTTCTGTAGGATGAGGCTAGATGTTTCCTTGTTGATAGTTATCATCATAGTTGTAGGTATTCCTTGCCCTCCTATTATCTTGATTTTCTTCTTGCCGATGGTTATGTTGGGCTTGTTCTGGTACATCCCTTAGTTGTGATATGTCAAAGTCTATAGGAAGTTTGGCTCCTTCTTGAGCAAGTTTTAGAAAATGGGGGTTAGCATTTCCCCTAATAATTTCCTCAAAAAGTCTATTAAATCTAGGATTACAAGTTGCTTCTTCTATTTGTGCTTGTGTAGGGGTGTCTAGGCCTTCTCTTATGGAAAAGGGGTTAATGGCCTCTTCCTCTTCTTCCCATATTTTATTTTGAGTTTGTCTCTAACTCTGAGACCTAGTCCTAGCCATGTTGTGAAGCACGCAGTTGTGGGTGAAAAAGTGTGTGTTTGATCTTCTTTAATAGTTTCAAGATTGTATGATGATGAAGATGAGTTGAAATGTGTATGGATGAGTGATCTCCTTTTACTGAAGTTTAGATATCAACAAAGTTCTTTTGGATATTGCTTTCTTGGTTTCAAATAATTGTGAGATGAGGTGTAGCGAGGTTTTGTGTTTTACAAAGCACAAGCTACCTAGCTGTGAGAGGATGGACTCAAAAGCTAGTTTTAACCTATCTAAATGCTTAGTAATGTATTTGTAGGATGATATATCCTAGATGTAGAGACACACTAGAGAGTTTTGGTTTGTTTATGTTTTTAGAAATATCTAAAAGAACTAAGGATAAAACCTTGTTTTGAGAGTTGAATGGAATTTTGATTTTATGGAATGAGTGAAAACCTTGGAATTTATGAGGTGACTGAATTTTAATGTTTGATATTGGAATGATAAAGATTATTGGGGGAAGATGTATTAGGAAATATGAAATATGAGAAGATAATAAAGTAGATGTGAGGTTGGAAAGGAAATACATTTTTGAAAGGATTTGAATTTGATGAGTGAAGATGAAATATGGAAATGATTTATGAATTTAGAAAATGACTTTATGAAAGATGGGTGAATTTGATGATAACTTGAGAAGATGAAATATGGAGGTTTAAAAATGACTTATTAAAGATGTGTGAGTATGATTTGAAAATGTAGTATGGATTGAAAAAAAATGGAGAAGGATGAAAGATATGTGAATGAGAAGTATGTTTTGGAAATGATGTGTGAATAGGAAATATGATTTGAAAATGAAAAGTGAAGATGTGGAAATGATTTATGAGAAAGTGGAGTAAAATGGAGGAATTTAAGATATGACTTTATGAATTTGATAAAGTATGGAAGATGTGGGAATTTGAAGTTAAAATATGGGAAAGGTATAACCTTGGAATCTCTAATAGGTGATTGCGGGTTGTGGAATGTATGATGGATGAATGCATTGATCATGATTGTGACAATATGACAAAGCTCTTCTTTGAAAGAAAGCTTGGGATGCAAGTGGTTCTAATTCAAATTCGTCGGTTAAACTGTGGCTAAAATTGTGATATCAATGGATGAAGGTGTAGTGTTTTAGCAACAATTTACAATTTTTGCACAAGAAAATACTTCTCTTCTGGATGTTGATCTTTGCACTTTGCTTCTTTTTGGTTTTTTGATAAATTGACTTCTCGGTGTATTTGAGAGATTTCAAAACATGAAGCATTGATGGATTTTTTTTTTTAAATTTCTTTTGGGATGTAACTTGTTTCAAATGGTAGATGATTTCTTTGACAAGAAGACACAACAAGCACACAAGCACATAGAAACACTTCTCTCTTGATGTATGTTTAGAATCTTTTCAACTCCGCTCAAGGATATTTTCAAATCCTCTTTTGTTTTCACAGGTTTTGAACAAACAAAAGACAAATTAGATAGAATCTACTATTGTCAAAAAGGTCATTCCTAATATCAATAGCCCACACTTGATACTCCGTCAGCTCAAACAACCCTGTCACACCCTAAGGTGTGCCCATTTTTTTGCCTTTTTCTAGAATTTGAACCAAAGAGAAGTGCTCCTCAATTGGATCATTTTCTTGGGAGATATATGGTGAGTACCTTGGGGGCAAATTATTCCCCACCCTTGCACTATGATATTACAAATGTCTGGCTAACTGACTCGAAGAGGTTTCTACTTCTAAAAGCTCTTTAATAAAGGTTTCGTTCAGACTGACAAAAGATAAACTCCCTTAAGAGGCTTCCCAACCTTTTAAAAAAAGGCTATTCGTATCTCAAGGATACTGGGGGAAGGCTATCAATGCACACTGTCGTTGGAGGGGATTTTCATCAGCCTCCACATTTGATTATAGTGGGTTGGTAAACTTGGCTAAAAGTAGTTCCCCACTTAGGTCGTTCCCCTCTCACCAGCCTTATGGGCTTCTTGGGAGGGCAAGCCTACTAAAGGTTGTATTCTTACTTGCATGAATTGAAAGAAAGCTTGAAATAGTGAGTTTGGCTTTTTGGTCACTCAATTAAGGGGAGAGCATATACCTATCACTTTCGAGACAAAGCAATCAATGGTTCATTTTAATCCTTCATAGCAATGATTTTATAACTTCTATTTGGAGATGTTGCTCCAAAAAGCATGTCATTCATTTTAGTCCCACATAGCAATTTGTTTTGAAATTGAAATCAAATCCTAGTCAACAAAAAAAATCACATGGTCAACAAAAGTAAAATTGCTTGCTAAAACAAAAGGGTGGCTTGTTCTTTTTACTTGCAAGAATATAATTGATTGTTCTTTTTAATCTTTGCAAGAATTTGAAAGATTGTTGGTTCTTTTTAAAGCCCAAATGAAGATGATCCTAACCTGCAAAAAAAACAATTGTAAAATTTGTTGTTCTTTTTATACTTTGCAAGAAAAGACAAATGTGGTTCTTTTTAATCCCTTTGTGAAAACAAGAAAGATTAAGTTCTTTTTATGCATGAAAATAAAAAATGAGCTTTATTTTAGGTGCACCAAAGAAATGTGAAGTTCATTTTAATCCTTTTGTGAAAACAAGAAAGATTAAGTTCTTTTTATGCACCAAAATGAAAAATGAGCTTTATTTTAGGTGCACCAAAGAAATGTGAAGTTCATTTTAATCCTTTTGTCAAAGAGGGGCAAATGTAAACACCTAAAAATGTCTCATCGATCATACACTAATTATTTGTCTATTTAATTAAGTAATTCTTTAATTATTTGATTAAACTAACTATTTATTCTAATAATCACCATTCAACACTCCTAATTATCGAATTTCTATTGTCTAAACAATTTAATCAGTTAATCCTCTTCTAAATATTAATTAAATATTATTTATTTAATTAATCATGTTTACTTCTTTAGTTAAATAATCTTTATTATTTAATTAAACTCATTTCTAATGTTTAAATAATTTTATTTAAATTATTTAAATAAATAATTTTATTTAAATTATTTAAATAAATAATTTTATTTAAATTATTTAAATAAATAATTTTATTTAAATTATTTAAATAAATAATTTTATTTAAATTATTTAAATAAATAATTTTATTTAAATTATTTAAATAAATAATTTTATTTAAATTATTTAAATAAATAATTTTATTTAAATTATTTAAATAAATAATTTTATTTAAATTATTTAAATAAATAATTTTATTTAAATTATTTAAATAAATAATTTTATTTAAATTATTTAAATAAATTAACTTATTCCTCCAATCTCCCAAATTTTAATTCCAATTAATTTCATTTCACATTTCCATAAATTTGAATTTTATATCATTTCAATTAATTTCATTTCTTCCAAATTCACATTTCACCAAATCTGAATTTCACTGAATCTCATGTGCATTTCAGCATTTGAAAATCCAAATCCAAATCAAAATCAAAATCAAAATGAAATTGAATTTCAAATGAATCTCCTATAGCACATGTTGAAAACCATAACTAATTGATCAAATTAGTTAACTTAGTTAACTCTCCAATCTCCCCTTTTTCACTCCAATCAACTTTTTTTTGACTAACTAATCTATCCATTCTTCTAATCCATCTAATCAGTCATCTCCCCAATAAACTGGCTAATCTATTTAGTTGACTCCCCAATCAATCCTATTAACAAATCAATCAATTTGAGTTCACTCTTCAATCAATCTCAATTGACTATCAATCAACACTTCAGTTCAAATCCTCACCCCTTCTGTGTTGAAAATCTATAAATTCAACCTCTTTTCTCATTTCAATATAGAATCACAGTCTTCGAAATAGTTGCTAATCTATGCAGGAAATCAGTGCAATACCTGAGAGCCAATTCAATAACAACTAAGGAGAAGAGAAATGGAAGCTTTGTCAAATCAATTGAGGGAGTCTTAATTTGATTTATTTGCTCAATTCAATTGATTTTACATTATTCGATTGTTATTTAGGATTAATTCTAATTAGATTAGAGTTTGTGATTCGCTCTTATAATCTGATTAATTATGATGATTTTAACCCTAACTCCAAATGGTGAACCTGATTTGAACAAACAAATCTAACCTTCGTTCTCTGATTTCTTTGATTTTGCAAGTCCGTACAAACCCAAAAATTGTAGGTTTGCAATTGATACTGTAGAAATTCGCAATTGCAAATATCAATTCACAATTTATGTCATATTAATTCACAATTTCTTTCATAATGTCTCGCAATTTCCAAAAGGGGTCAAAATTGAATTTTTTTTGTCGTTTCTTAGTGAATTGATTTTGTGCACCTAACCCATAAATATTTTTTAATTTTGGAAAATTCATTTTTTTGTATGAGATGTGTCTAATTTGATGACGGAGGATTACATTCAAGATTTTAGGTGCAAGAAGGAGGAGACAACACAAGATGCAACTTAAAGCACACCAAAGGCTTCTAAAGGCAGAGAGAAAACTTTGTGAACTTGAAGAGGAAGAGGCAATCACTCAATACCACATAAACATTCATCGATTCCTTGTCAAATTTGATTTCTATGATGATATTGAAGTGATGGCTTGTGTAATCTGGAGTGATATCATTGCAAAATAACTTCTCTCTTCTGTCTTTTCATTCTTTTTATTTTTTCTAAAAATTTTCCAGTTTAACTAGTGCACAATTGATTTGTCATTAATTCACAATTGCTATTACAAACACTTGCAATTTCTTAGTAGGTAGTTCACATTTTCTATTAGAATAGTTTACAATTGCTCAGTAGGTAGTTTACATTTTCTATTAGAATAGTTCACAATTTCTTAGTAGGTAGTTCACATTTGCATGATTAGGGTAAAAATTTTCTGTTCAATCTTCTTTTCTGTTCTCTGTTATTAATTACCCCTGTTTCTGCAAACAGAGAGGTCAAAAGTTGTAACTAAAAAAAGAAAAAAAAAATTAGGTTGGGTAGCCCACCATGTATCATCTAACATTTTCTAATTTTCTTGTAGGGGTAGCTTAGAAACACTTCAATTTGGTGCAAGTAAAATAAGCCACAAACAACATTCTTTTTTTTTGCTTCACAATTGCTATGAAGGATAAAATGAACACCATATTTTCATGGAGCAACATCTCCATTTAGACTAGAAAACTTTGCAATTTGGAGTTAAAAAGAATCTTGTTTTTTGTGTTTATGAGGTGATAGGCATATGCTCTCCCTTTCAAATGGGTGATAAAAAAGCCAGACCCACCTCTTTATGCTTTATTTCATTCTTTGCATTAGGATAAAACCTTTAGAAGGCATGTCTCCCAAGTAGCCCATAAGCCCAATTGAGAGGGAATGACCTAAGTGGTAACGACTAAAGCCAAGTATTCTAAACCACTATAAAATAAATGCGTTTGCAATGAAAATTGTAAACAACAGGTGATACATGTTGTCATAACAATATTATGCCTCCCTCAGTGTCTTTGGCATGTAAAAACCTAAAGAGCGTAACCTCTTCAGACTAGGAGACCTCCTTAATAGAGTGTAACACGCTACTGATTATGACCACTTGAACAGAAGCTTGATTAAAAACTTTAGGATTTAGAGGCCAAACCGAGTTAGTGACCAGACACTTGAATTATCACAGTGCAAGGGTGGGGAAGAATTTTCCCCCAAGACACTCACCATATATCTCCTAGGATAACGGGCCAATTGAGGAGCAATCTTCTTTGGTTCAATTTTTGGAAAAAGGCAAAAAAAACAGGCGCACCCTATGGTGTGACAGGGTTGTTTGAGCTGATAGAGTGTCAAGATGTGGGTTGTGGTAATACTTGTGACCTTTTGTCTTTAGGAGAGTCTTCTTGATGTGCTATAGAATTGCCAAAATACTATAGAAAACAAAATGGGGTCTTCAAAAAGATCTCAACATTCTTAAGGATTTGAAAAAGTCCTTTTAAACAAGTGCTCTCTTTTCTTAGTTAAATTTTTTTCTTTGCTTGCTACTATGTCTTTGCAACACCAACATCAACAATATCAAACCCCTCAAAAAATTCAAGTTTCAATATCAACAAGATCAAAACCCCGCAACAAACAAGCTTGTCAAGATCAACAAATCAATCAAACATTGCAATATTCTAGAAATGGAGAAAACATCTTACATGTTGTGATCGTAGGTCCAAACCAATAAAGAAAACATAATGGATTGGTATTATACATTTCATAGGAAAGGTGGATAATTCATCCCTTCCATTCCTATTCCATCGCCATCCATAGAAACCTTAGCTCAATAGATCAAGACTTTGCAACAACAAATGAGAGACAAGACTAGTCCTAGCAACCATAGGGGCTGGTTAGAAAATATGATGAGGGAGGTGATAACCATGAGGGAATCATTATTAGGACAACCCTATTTTTCTTGTGAGACCATTCAAACATTCCATTCTCCAACAAAATCATTCCTACTTCAGTTCAACCAACATTAGAGTCGAGTCAACCTTGTTTTTCTTTCAACCCAAAATATCAATCATATTAATCACATCAACCCAACATTCAAACCCCTTTCAACCAAATCAAACCTCTTTCAACCAAAATCAAACCCCTTTCAACTAAAATCAAACACCATTCAACCAAAGTCCAAATCAATCATGTCTATCCACCATTTCATCATCCCCTAAAGTCACACAAGAGCAGTCCACACCATCTCTACCCAATAACACAATCTCCCAAAGGCCATCCATAGTACAAATCCAATCTAATCCAAGTCATGATGCTAGTCATATCCATGCTTTATAAATTTAAGATCCAATGTCTCCATATATTCCATTTCCAAGAAAACCCACTTCGGAGAGTCTCATTCAAAATTATTTCTTATTAGGCCAAAGTGTTGAAACCTTCAAAAAAGCTCCCATGCATATCCAAACTCCTTCCTTGTGTCAAGAGGATAATCCAAAATCAGAAGAAATGAGTCATGGAATAAATCAACATCAAGGACAAATCATTTCATCTTACCCAATTTTTGATCAAGATCCCACCGATCAAGAGCCTTATGATGATCCCCTCATTCTCTTCTATTCCACTCGTAATGATCCATTTCTATCTCAAGAGAAAATTGTTCTTTCAAGTCCCATCCAACATCCACCTCCTAAGAAAGATCATGATAGCCCTTCTATCCTTCATAATAATCCCTTTCCAAGCCAAGATCAAAGCATACCTTTACCTTCATGTCCTAAACAAGATCTCATTGTTTCTCTAGATTCTTGTCAAGATCCCTCCATCCCATCATTTCCATGTCATAATCCTCCATGTCTCTCACAAGATTCCATCTCACCAAATGGATCTACCATATCTCCTAGTCTCCCTCATGATCTCAATGTCTCTATACAAGCTGTTTATGAACCACTTACCAATGGAATCACCAATCCAGATCATACTACACAAGACAACTTGTCAACAATTGTATGTGCACCATTATCACATGCCAATGTGGTGATAAAAACAAGCATAGCACCAGCTAATGAAATCAACACCCAAATTGTTACATCATCTTCTTCAAGAACAAGAATAACACTAGCTAATGAGATCAACACTTGGCTGGCTTCATCATACTCTTCAAGTGCATCAATACAAACATGCATATCACCCGCTCATGTCACAACTTCAAAGCCAAAATCTATTTTCCTCATACACCCACACTTGAAAGACTAGGGGAAAGGTCTACCATAGCTAGATTGGTTTGAAAACAAGGAGGCGATAACAAAAATTGTACTTGAAAGACTCCCAACTAAATATCCTATTGAAAAAGACAGGTTCATCCAACTCTTCAAACAAAGAACAATGAATTATCTACCCAAAGTTCATACCAAAAGATATTACATCTAAGGGTGGGTTCATTTCAATTTTCAGTACTGCATTTGCATATTTCTTTATTGCATTGCATATTTTCACTTCAGAGTACATCATAGTTGCTTGCATATGACCATTGCACAACATATAGCTACATATCATTATTGCTTTCTCATATAAATGCTTCAATAAGAACATGATGATTGTCTGATTCATTCACTTGTCTACATTGAAAGGAATGAAGGTTGTCTCATTTCCTAGATACTTGTTCATGAAGTCTTTAGGAGGTCTTTAGTAATTCATCTTCAACATCACCTTGTGATTAAGCTTTATCATTGGTTGGGTAGAAGTTTCACTATCAAGTCTTGTTACCCAAAATCTATCAATTGCTATATCTCACACATTAATCAATAGCTCTAAGTCCTTACAGATACGTAGTTGGTCATGTGGCTAGTGAAAAACCCAAAGTTCTACTTCAGCACTGTTGTAATCACCATACTCAAGAAGGTTTCATTACTTACAAGTCGAGGGGAAAAAAAAAAGAAGTGCTATGCCAAAATCAATATCAAAATATCATGGCAACAAGAGCAAATATATATAACTGAAATATCACACATACAAGTGCGATAATAAAAGCTTGATTATAGGAACATGTGAATAAATCAATCAGGGCTATGGATGCTTGCTGGCAATGGAGCAATATTTGAGAGATTATAGTGCATAACCTCGTCGAAGCCCTAAAAGCTTGCTGACAACGAGGCTCTATCCAGGTTGCTTTTGAAGTCAGAATAACTTATGTAGTTAGTCACATAGGATTCCAAGGGTCTTTGATGGTTATAAGAGTCAGAATAAATTCAATTGCATACACATGGACAAAAGAAGATCAAAGTTTCAAGAATTGATGGAGAAGTTTTCCGCACCTCCATTCATAAATCTTGGTTACATAGTGTGTTAGGTTGGATGGTCTAAGATTTTCTAAGAATGGATTGAACTCCTATCTCTGAAATGTTTCCTACCTTTGATTCAATTAGTGCATTTCAGGATGAAGAACACACAATTATCTTTGTTCAAATAGGAACTTCATTTTCATCATGTATCTTGCATTAGAATAACTCATCAAAAATTCATTGTCTCCATGTGCATTTCCTAGATCATCGTATCATACAAGTTTGCATACTTAGGGGCATAACTAAAAAAAATCTAAAAATCATAAAAAGACCTATAAAATCCAAAAAATCATAACCAAAATCCAAAAAATCTGAAAAATCCTTAAAAAAGAAATCAAAATCACAAAATAAAAAACTGAAAAATCAAAGCAAGAAACCATAGACCATCCATCAAATCAAATCAATAATAGGCAAACTCTCAAAATCTACAAACAAACTGAACACATGTCTTGTTAATCAATCCATCAATCAAAATATATCAACATGTTTTATACAAGGAAGGGTACACTCGAAAGCAGATAGATCGATTTTATACGGGGTACTCACTCTTTGAAACCAGACATTCCTATCAATGATCACACAAATCAAAATAATGACATAGATCGGTATGGCTGCTAGATTTTGTCCAGGTTAGTCTTATCTTTATCAATTAATTGTAGTTCATGTTTAAAAAAAAATCCAAAAATCAATCAAAAACATCAACATACCAAAAACATTTGAAAACCATAAAAAATACCAAAACATTTGAAAAAGGTCCTGAAAAAATTAAAAATTAGACAACATCAAAATCACAACAAAAACATTCAAATACGATCCTAAAAGGAGAACTAAAACATTGAGAAAATACCAAAAACCCTAAACATCAGAAAAGCTCTTCGAAAACAAACTAAAAAATCGAAAAACATAAAAAACTTGCAATAACATGTCTTGAAAGAATCAAATATCCTAGCAGCTATCCAACAAACACTTCGCATGAAGTTCACAAAGAATATAACTATTTTAAACCAAACATCTGCAATCAAATTGATCAAGTCTTATCAATCGAAAATCTATCCTTATCATGTGATCATTATCTTGTCTTAAACAAAAGAGGATACAGTCGAAACAAGATAGGTCAGTCTTAAACGAGGTTCACAACTTTCTAAAACCAAAAATTATCAACTATCACATCAAGCAATCACATGAAGAAACAGATCATTATGGCTCCTAGATTTTGTCCTAGTTTGTTTTTATCTTTTATCATTTGGTGACAAATTATGTTACTATGCTACTCAATGATGTCCACAAGTGACTAGAGCAGCTATGATGGGCATGATCCTTTTCTTTGTTTGTTGTTTGTGGTGTGAACCAATGAAGTTTTGGGGCAATAGCTCTAGTGGATGTCTGTGATTGGTACGTTCATTTGGCAAGTATCCTATGCAAAAATAAAAGTCGGGGATATCTATGCTTGTGACTACCTAACATACCTCGACCCCTGGTGCTATTCCCAGAATGGAGGGTTCATTCCTTATCTACTATGTGTTTGTTTCTTTTCAATGAGATATATTTACATCTTGGTTCCTCATACCCTGTTGTACAAAGCTTCATTGTTACATAATAAGGCTCAATGATGATATTGTGTTGCATTATGAATAAAGACAAGAAGAATATTCATCATCAATCATATCATTTCATTTTTCTAGTCTCATCATGCTGATTGTTTAAATCAAGATCATTCTCTCATCACTTAATTCCAGTCTTCTCATCTATGATTCTTCCATTTCCTCATATCAACTATTCTATCTATCAATTATTCTTCACTTTCATCATTCATCCAATTTATATCTATCTTCGTCTTATACAGGATGTATCCTTCCTGAAACCAAACATTTTTTACCTATCATTTGTCTTATATAGGATTAGTCCTTCCCGAAACCAGACATGATCATCTATCTTTGTCTTATATAGGATGTATCCTTCCTGAAACCAGATAGATCAGTCTTATATAGGATGTATCCTTCTTGAAACCAGACATTTTGATCATTTTTTATATAGGATGCATCCTTCCTGAAATTAGACTTTATCTTTATCCTATCAATCCGATCAATCTTATCATTCAATCAATCTACAAATCATTATTACCATTTCTTTCCTCTAATCAAACTCATTCATGTCACCAAGTTAACCATTCTTCCATCTCTCATCTAACATTCTTTTTCTTTCAAGAGATAATTCATGCCTTCAATGCACAAACAATCTCTCGAGGGAGCACTATACCCTAAGTATCACCTGGGTATATTGGGCATAAATTTTTTTGTTTTCTTTGAAACAACATCATTTCAACATTGTATTAAAGAGGGGAAATGTAGACACCTAAAAATGTCTCATCGATCATACACTAATTATTCATCTATTTAATTAAGTAATTCTTTAATTATTTGATTAAACTAACTATTTCTTCTAATCATCACCATTCAACACTTCTAATTATCGAATTTCTATTGTCTAATCAATTTAATTAGTTAATCCTCTTCTAAATATAATTAAATATTATTTATTTAATTAATCACGATTAATTCTTTAGTTAAATAATCTTTATTATTTAATTAAACACATTTCTAATGTTTAAATAATTTCATTCAAATTATTTAAATAAATTAACTTATTCCTCCAATCTCCCAAATTCTAATTCCAATTAATTTCACTTCACATTTCCCCAAATTCGAATTTCATATCATTTCAATTAATTTCATTTCTTCCAAATTCACATTTCACCAAATTTGAATTTTATTGAATCTCATGTGCATTTCAGCATTCAAAAATCCAAATGTAAATCCAAATCAAAATGAAATTGAATTTCAAATGAATCTCCTACAACACATGTTGAAAATCATAACTAATTGATCAAATCAGTTAACTCAGTTAACTCTCCAATCTCCCCTTTTTCTCTCCAAATCAACTTTTTCTGACTAACTAATATTTTCAGTCTTCTAATCCATCTAATCAATCATCTCCCCAATCAACTCAGTCAACTGGCTAATCTATTTAGTTGACTCCCCAATCAATCTTGTTAACAGATCAATCAAATTGAGTTCACTCTTCAATCAACCTCAGTTGACTATCAATCAACATTTCAATTCAAATCCTCACCCCTTCTGTGTTGAAAATCTATAAATTTAACCTCTTTTCTCATTTCAATCTAGAATCACAGTCTTCAAAATAGTTGCTAATCTATGCAAGAAATCAGTGCAATACCTGGGAGCCAATTCAATGACAACTAAGGAGAAGAGCAATGGAAGCTTTGTCAAATTGATTGAGGGGGTCTTAATTAGATTTATTTGCTCAATTAAATTGATTTTACATTATTCGATTGTTAATTAGGATTAATAATAATTAGATTAGAGTTTGCGATTTAGTCTTATAATCTGATTAATTGTGATGATTTTAACCCTAACTCCAGAAGCCATTAAAGATTTCATGTATGTGAGGATAAATAGGATTTTAAATAAATAATTTATTTATTTAAAATAGTGGTGCAACTTGCATTTGTAGGAGAATGCAAGTGGATGGGGATTTAAATAAATATTCATTTATTTAAATGTGTGTGCAACTTGCCTTTTTAGGAAAATGTAAGTGGGTGAAGGATAAATGGGATTTAAATAAATGTTTATTTATTTTAAAGTGCAGGGAGGGATTAATTAAATAAATATATTTTAATTATTTAATTAATTGTCTGAATTTGGTTAAGTGAATTAAATCAAATAAATCAAATAAATTGAATAAATTGAATAATTTATTTAATTAATAGAAGAAGAGGGCTAGGGTGAATTAATTAATTGTTGACTAATGGTTAAATAATCAAATAAATACTAAGTATTCATTTAATTAAGTGGACAGATTTATGTGTCTACAGTCTCTATAGCATCCTAAATTGTACTCACCTACAATTTTTTTCTCACTTAGACCTCTCTTTGGCATTCTATCCTCAAAGGCTTGACTGAAGCACTGATTTTGCTCACACCCCTCATTCATGTCACATTTTCACCTATTTTCCAGTTTGAGCCCCTTGTTTGGATCCTTGACTTGCAAGACCAGGGCATAAGACCATGTAAATTAGGCCCAGGGTGTATACGTCTTGGCCTCCTCAATTGGTCCCCAAAGTGGCCCCTCTCAATGGTCACATTGTGAGAGTGGGAAATTATATCCCATGTTGGCTTAGGTTAGAAATTTAATTTGATTTTTAACAAGTATAAAAGGAAGTCTACCCCTCTCATTTTAAACCTACAAGCTAATGAATTTAAAATCAATATCTACTCTAAAAAATTCAAATGAGAAAGCAATCAGTCTTCTATCAATCATTAGAGCAGAAGTAAAGTAAAGATTCAAGCATTGAAGATGACATTCATGTTCTATATTTTATGAAGACAATCTACATGAAATACTAATTCCTTTGTGGAAATAAATAAAGCTTCATTAAAGGTATATCATTAGCATTTCAGACATTTTCAGGCTTTCCCTCAGAAGGAAAGTATTTTATTGCTATACTTCATTTACATTTTCCATTCAATTTCATGGTTAATTTCAAAATTGGGTTTTGACCTAAGGCAAACCCCTATTCCCAATAATTTCACCTTCTTTCTATGTGTAGGAGATAGGTACAAAGCTATGTTTGGGAGGATTGACATGATTCATAAACATGAATAGGTTAAACTTTCAGAGGCAAGAAATTTGAAGGACCATGGCAAATTAATACTACCTGGTCCCTAAAAATTAGGTCAAACTTCTGGGAAGAGATCCAAATCATCTTCTTCTACTTAGATCCAAGTTGGTGTCTATGTACAACATCTGTACCTCATTGTTTCTATCAGATTGCTTCAATAATTTTCTATCTTGCCCTAATCTTCAATAAATCAAATCAATTCAATATAAGGAGGATAAAGCCCCATTAAGGAGACTTGGAATTTAATCAAAATCTAGATCTATCAAGGATAGATCTATTAGATTGCTCTCCTCCTTAATGTAATGGTCAATTTGATGAATACTAAGAGGGGGGGGTGAATTAGTATACCAAAAAATACTGAACTTAAACACTTAAACAATCTAGTAGTAAACTGGTAAAACAGTTTAACAAACAAACCGATTAACACACATGCAAACCAAATAGCAAATAATGCATTCACCCACAGGAGCAGTAACACCATGAAACAAGATATTTGATGTGGAAACCCAAATGCGAAAAACCACGGTGAGATGAAACTCACAAGTAACTATCTACAAAATATAAACCAGACCGGTTAAGGTCATACAATGTTCTTTACTAGAACAGATCCTATTAGGAATCTCAATCTCTGTTAGGAGATAAGTCTGATTAAAGACAACCTTGTGAGAGGATTTCAAATCCACAGATGTGAACCACCTTGTTAGAGGATTTACAAAGGCTTTTCTGGGCCTACCCGATTAAGGGTTTCTAACTTGTCAAAGATGTGAGTAATAAACAAGTGAGTGATCTAGCAAATAGCACAAATTGCTTGGTTAGATCCTTGATAGCTCATTTTTAATGCATTCCAGCATTACTTCAGTCTTCAACACATTCACACTCTGCCTTCTCTCACAGACCTAAACTTCTCTTCTCTGATCACACTTACAAAAACTCATCAACCACTTTCAAAAACCCTTACAACCACCTAAAACCCTAGACATGATGTCCTTATAAAGGAATCTAATTTCATTTCGGTCCAATAGGTTTACAATACAATTTTCTAGGTTCAGTGCATCTAGACATATTTGGTAACACAACACAAAAAGCACCGCTAGAGTGTCGGCACCGCCAAAGAATCAGTGGATGGTAACTCATCACAAAATGTCGGTTGGTAACTCATCACAGAGTATTACCAGTTCATACAAAATACCGGTTTACGCAAAATACCGGTTGCCGGTTTGTCAAAAATGAAGACTAGGAAATATGTGTTCTACCACTTTGATCCTTTATGCCGCTTGAGATCCTCGAACTGCTTGGGGTCTTCATACCGCTTGAGATCGGTAAACACTTTCTACAAAACACCAATAGTCTAAAGACTAACACATGATACCAGTTTGGAACAATTACCAGTTGAATATAATTCATACATTCAAAAAGTGATCTCATAGCAAGTGTGTGACCATTAATGACAATTACAACATAATCATCAAAAATGCCAACAATCTCCCCCTTTGGCATTGATGACAACACTTAGGAAAATTTTGACATATAAGTGTTTTACAAAATCATGCCATAAACAAAATTACTCCCCCTAAGAATATACACTATCCCTTTTGCAGAAAATACACTGTATACTACTCTTTATCAGAGATAAACATGAATGTATACATCAAAACATCAAAATTTATATACTTCTCCCCCTTTGCCAACAATGACAAAAACATTGCAGACTAACCCCTATTTCATTAGTATTAAAATAATAAGTGTTTATGGCAGTAAAGAGTAAAACTTGTCAAAAACTGATTTAAAGTCCTGCAAAAATTGCTTCATGGATAAGGACCATGACTCAAGTAGGGAGGTAGCCACCTCTTTCTCTATCTGCATCTGGGAGACCTATTCTTCCATGGCATCTATCGTGCTCATCTCTTGAGTGACTGTTAGGGCATCAAGATTTAGATAGCATTTATGGAGAATTTGCAGTCGTGGCAGTAGGATCAGTTGAAGTTCCTACAAATTATGTGTCTGGTTTCTTATCTCTGCCTCTATTCTTACAGACTGGATTTGAAGTTGGTGAATAGTTTGACCATATGTGGAAAAGCAATCATATGACATCTTGAAGGTCCTAATAAATGACTGCATATCAGATTGTAGTTTGTCCTTCTGAGTGAGCACATTATCACAGAATAGATGAGGTTGACATATCTTGCTGAGTAGTAGATTGCCCTCATCCATTTCATCTCGGATGTTCTTTTGTGTCTTCTGTAGTTTTGACCGAAGCTCATTCAACTTCTTCACCAAGGCAATGTTTAGAGCCTTTTCATGCTCCTTTTTGGCATTTGATTCTTCAACTTCTTCTAGGCTTTGGACCTGGTCATCCACAACTGTACATAGAATCTTTAAATGGGCAAGTGAGGAATTGATACTGCAGAGGTTTGTACTAGGTATCAAATTGGTAAGTGTTTCCACCGTAGTTTAGATAACATCTTCCTCCTTTTTCCTCCTTAGAGTATCCAATCGCTCTTGAGAAAGCTTAATACTCTGCAACAACTCCAATTCATTTGTAGACTGGAGGTCAATAGGACTAGTAATGTCAGCCAATTTGGCTTGACTACCAGTTACCTTTGGAGTCTCCGTCTGAGTGCTCCGTGCCACTTCTTCTTTCTCATTGGCTCTTTTCTTGTCTTCTTTTGCCTTCTTTTTCTCCTCTTCTTTCCACTTCTTTTCATCTTCATCCTTTTTCTTCTCCCCTTCCTTTCTCTTCTCCTCTTCCTTTTATGCTTCCTTCTTCTTCTCCTCTTCCTTTCTCTTCTCCTCTTCCTTTTCCACTTCCTTCTTCTTCTTCTCATCCTCTTGTTTCTTATTTTCTTCTTCTTCTTCTCTTTTCTTCCTCTTTCTTTTTCTTCTCATCCTCTTTCTTCTTTTCCTGTTCTACCTATTTTGTCTTTTCTATCTCCCGTTTCTTCTTCTCTTCCTCTACCTGTTTTCTCTTGTCTTCCTCCTGTTTCTTCTTTTCTTCCTCTGCTTGTTTTCTCTTGTCTTCCTCCTATTTCTTCTTTTCTTCCTCTGCCTATTTTCTCTTGTCTTCTTCCTATTTCTCCTGACCTTCTATTTCTACTGGTGCATCTGGAGTAACATTATCACCATTTAAGGCATCAACCTCAATCAGTTCCATTTGAGTGGTGACCAGTTCTCCTTCACTGTTGTATACTTCATCTGGTTGAGTGATTTCCAGTTCTTGCTCTACTTTCCTATTGGCTTCAGCCACTTCATGCAGTCTTAAAGCTAATTGAGCAAGGGAGTGGGTATCTTTGACCACTTCCAGAACTTTTCCTTCCAATAACAAGAGTCTTCTTCTTCTCATGAAGAAGAGGCCCGTATATTTCTCCACCACTTCATATAGTTCTATTTTAGGTACATCAAGAAAGTATTGTGCAAATAATTCCTCTCTTATTTCTTGTTCCTTTTCCATGGCAATGTGCCACTTATTGTCTAAAGAATTATACAAAGAATCAGGTGCCTTAGATTTAATTTGTGATGGCCACGGGTCATTAATACATAAATAATTGATAACTTCCTATTCAACTTCTTTCTTTTCATCATCATTAAAATCATCAAAGCACTCTTTTAAATCACCAAGTACTTTTCTTCTAATATTCTTAATTGTTCTTTGACAATGTGTCAAAGGTTTGTAAGAGGAAATATCAATATTTACTGGTGCAGATGATGTCGGTTCATTCTTTGTCTTTTTCCTTGTTTGCCTAGTCTTTTAGGCTGTTCTTCAGAGACAGTGTCCTCTGAGTCTGGTGAATTGCTTTTTGTCTTCTGCTTCCTCTCAAAGACTTTGGCAGGGACCGCTTCCGGTTTCTTCTTTACTAGTGACCGCTTGGTCACTTTGGGACTTGCTGGAGTAACCGGTGCTAATGCTAAAGGCACTACCTTTCCCTTCTTTATTGAGGGTTCTTGAACTGGTGTAACCCTTTCCAAATAGGTGTCGGTTCTCTTTTCCTTTGGATCAAGGGGCGAGGTGATTAGGGTAGAGGCATACCCATCTAACATGTCATTCATTACCTCATATCCCATTGGTTCCACTTCTTCCTATCTAGGCTCAACTGCCTCCATTATGCACTCATCAACTTTGATGATGAAGAAGATGTCTTCCTCATACTTTTTGACTATATCACTAGATATTCTTATCCTTTGGTTCATTTTGCATCTGAACTCATCAAAATATTTGTTCAGCACTTCTGGATAGTCGGTTCCAACTGCTTGTAGGCTTTCCTTGATTTGCTTTGTCACCGGTTGGTCAGCAGACCACTGAATATCACCTACTCCTAGAAAGTAGCCTTGGAAGTAGAAGAACAACCCAACCAATAGTTGTCCAAACTTAAATTTCAGGGTATTGTCTTGTTTGATTAACTTGAGGTTCAACATTAGTTGTCTTTACATACTGGTGCACAAATCAGATGATGCATCTTCCTTTATCATCCTATAGGCGGCATTTACCGCTGCAGCAGAGACAGAGTTGATTTTGCTAGCATGGAACATCCTATATCCTATCACCATACATGTATATTTGACAAGATCATCCTTGATGGAATTGATAGTCATTCCCTGTGAATCACTCATAGAACCGGTGAGCTTAGTCATTTCTGTCTTGCTAATCTTTCTTAGGGCTGGTACTTCACCGACATTGCAGAAACTAGTGATGGCATGAATAGATTTTGGTGTGATATCATGTGTCCGCTCTAAGTACATCTTATCACTGTGTACCTTGCTCAGAATAATTCAAATGTGATCATCCAAAAATTCTTCAAGAAAATAGGCTGCGTTGTGAAGTTTCTTCTTTTCCAAAATGCTGAATTTCGGTTTAATCTTCTTATCCTTTCTGCAGAACAGATGCAACTGGGAATGGATCATCAAAGACCCTAGGTCTTCAATCTTGCAGTCAATGAAATCTGAAATGCTTTCTTCCACTATGACACCAGCAGGTATTTGAGATAGGGCATTGTATTTTGCCTTCCGTTAAATGAAATCTATAGAATCAACGGGTGCACTAGAGCTAGCATGTGATGCTGAAGCCATGATAAACAGGGAATTTTGAAAAATACCTTCATAGATCAAAATTTAGGGCTTCGCAATTTGAACTTCGCTTCACACTCCTTTGGTTACTGAAATACCGCTTTGCGTTCTACACTTCTCCAACAGATGTTTGCTTCAGATTCTTCTTCAGGTTTTTGATAAATTCCTTGAATCGTAATGTAAATCACTTTTCTTCACTCTGCACTTGAAAACGTCTTTGCTCGAGAAGATGATAGTGAGAAATGATTTGAAAATTCCTTTTAAACAGATTCTCCACGTACCATAATAAATGCTCCACTTTTAGGGTGTAAACCCTAATTTTGCCTTATATCGTTTCTGATCTTCTGCCAATTTGACAGGTATCTCATACCGGTTAAGGTCTTTTACTGGTGTCAACCAAGGGTTCGAGGTATTTCACCGTTTGCTCCACCTAAGATTTTCTGATGCTTAGTTTGCTAGTTCAACGACTTCCACACTAGGTGCAGAAACTGATTCTTCTTGAATCACTTCTTTTGGCTTCTTCTTCTAGGTTTTCTTCATATCTTCTTTAACAATTTCAACATTAATTTTTCCTTCTAGAGTGACCGGTATATCATTTGATATACTCTTTCTTGCTTTGCAGAATCTTGTTGTATGACCTGGTTTGTTGCAGTGATAGAAAACAATTCTAGGTGCTCTCCAAGGTCCATTATTCATGTTTCCATTCTTCCTTCTGCATGTTGTAGTAGTGTGACGATGACCATGACAAATCACATAAAAAGCTCTCCATCCGGTTGCCACTTGATAGCCACCGCTACCTGACTGATGACTATAGGTATTAAACCAGTTTGGGTTCCGGTTCCCAGAGGGTTCAAGAAAAACTCCTTGATTCCTTTGAGGATACCTTCCAGTATTGTGCATGATAGACCTGCATTCAGATACTCTATGCCCAAACTTGTTACATGCATAACAATTACCATTGAATCTATTAGATCTAGGCTTATCGTTTAGAAAATAAGGAAAATTATTGTAAGCCTTACTTCTACATACATTAGCAGTGTGTCCTTCCTTGAGATAGTTAAAGCAAATAGGTTTGAACTTTTTCTTACCTTTATCCTTTGATACCGGTTGTTTCTTTGATGCTCCACTTTTTGTTCCAGAGGTCTCACCTTCCTCATATTCAAAGAAACCAAGTCCATTGGTATTCTTTACTGGTTTAGCTGATTCAAGTTTCTACTCTAGCTTGACAAAGCTCTTATTGAATTTGGCAAGTATTTCTTTTGACTCAGTGAGTTCTTTGGAAATGGCAGCATTGGATTCCTTCAAGGTTGCATTCTCAGAGATAGCCATATTCAGTTCACCTTGCACTTCTTCTTTTTCTGTTTTGCTTCCATGAAGACTAGCAGTAAGTGCATTGATCTCTTGCTTCAACTTGGAAATCTCATGATCTTTATCTTTTACCAGGTCTTCAACTTTCCTCTGGTTCTCAAGCTCTTGACACATTTTGATAGTTAGGCCTTTAAGTTCCCTTCTTAGGTTGGCATTGGACTCATTCATTTTTTCAAATTCTTGAATTAGGGCTTCCATGTCTGCTTCACGAGAAGAATTGTTTTTAGTTAGCTCCATCAGTTTTTCAGCTTGCTCTCTTCTTTTTGCCCGAGAGGCCTTATATTTGACCATAAGTTCATCATAGGCTTGCTCAGACTGAGTGAGTCGATGAGTAAGTTCCCTCACAGTGTATTCCCCCATATCTCTTTCCAAGTGGTTAGACTTATAGAAAGGTTGGCTCTGATACCAATTGATGAATACTAAGAGGGGGGGCAGTGAATTAGTATACCAAAAAATACTAAACTTAAACACTTAAATAGTCTAGTAGTAAACTGGTAAAATAGTTTAACAAACAAATTGGTTAACACACATGCAAACCAAATAGCAAATAATGCATTCACCCACATGAGCAGTAACACCATAACACAAGATATTTGATGTGGAAACCCAAATGGGAAAAACCACGGTGAAATGAAACTCACAAGTAACTATTTGCATAATAGAAACCAAACCAGTTAAGGTCATACAGTGTTCTTACCTAGAACAGATCCTATTAGGAATCTCAATCTCTGTTAGGAGATAAGTCTGACTAAAGACTACCTTGTGAGAGGATTTCAGATCCACAGATGTGAACCACCTTGTTAGAGGATTTACAAAGGCTTTTCTGGGCCTACCCGGTTAAGGGTTTCTAACTTGTCAAAGATGTGAGTAATCAACAAGTGAGTGATCTAGCAAATAGCATAGATTGCTTGGTTAGATCCTTGATAGCTCATTCTTAATGCATTCCAGCATTACTTCAGTCTTTAACACATTCACACTCTGCCTTCTCTCACAGACCTAAACTTCTCTTCTCTGATCACACTTACAAAAACTCATCAACCACTTTCAAAAACCCTTACAACCACCTAAAACCCTAGACATGATGTCCTTATAAAGGAATCTGATTTTATGTTGGTCCAATAGGTTTACAATACAATTTTCTAGGTTCAATGCATCTAGACATATTTGGTAACATGACACAAAAAGCACTACCAGAGTGTTGGCACCGCTAGAGTGTCAGCACTGCCAAACAATTGGTGGATGGTAACTCATCACAAAATGTTGGTTGGTAACTCATCATAAAGTATTACCAGTTCATACAAAATACCGGTTTACGCAAAATACCGGTTGCCGGTTTGTAGAAAATGAAGACTGGGAAATATGTGTGTTGTTGCTTTGATCCTTCGTGCCACTTGAGATCCTTGAACCTCTTGGGGTCTTCATACTGCTTGAGATCGATAAACACTTTCTGTAAAACACCGATAGTCTAAAGACTAACACATGATACTGGTTTGGAACAATTACCGGTTGAATATAATTCATACATTCAAAAAGTGATCTCATAGCAAGTGTGTGACCATCAATGACAATTACAACATAATCATCAAAAATGCCAACACAATTAGGTTTATTTGTGGTTTTACTATCTTAGCTTAACCCTAACCATAATTTTCACCATTACATTTTGGTTAACCCAACTTCTTGCACCTTAATTTTTGATTTATGTTCTCAGATCTGATTTGCATGTATTTTCAGATTCAAATTTACCCTCATAAGTTTTATTTTCAATTGAATTACATAAATTTAGGGGTTAAATTCACAAAAACCCTATTTTATAATTCTTAATATGAGCTTTTAATTGTGTATTTTGTGACTTAGAGGAAGAATCGGTTGATCATTTATTTTTACACTGCTCTTTCATCTCCCAATGTTGGTTCTTCATCATGAAAAGCTCCAACTCATGTTTCCCTTTCTGAAATCACTATGGGATATATTTAACTCTTGGCCTCTTTTATTCTCTACATCAACCTTCTCAAGTATTTGGAAATGTGCTCCTGCTCACATTATTTGGGCAATCTAGTGGGAGAGGAACAAAAGAATCTTTAGAAAAACATCCTCTTCTCTGGATCAAGTTTTGATCGAATTGGAAAATTCGATTGCAGAAATCATAAACTCTTCTCTTACAAATTCCAAGGACATCCAGTCATTTACTCAGTGGGATAAGGCAATTGCAAAATCTTGGCACGGTATTATTTTCCCAATAAGGATTCCCCCGAATTGGTCTCCAGTCCATGTGAAAGATAGGTCGTCTATAAAATGGACACCCCCAGCTCCAAATTTTTTTAAGATCAACTTTGATGGCTCTTCTCATGGAAATCTAGGGAAATCAGGAATTGGAGTTTGCATACAAGACCATTTTGGCAAAATGCATTATTTCCAAGCTTCACCCATCCCTCTGGGTATGAATAACTTGGCAGAAACAAATGCCTTACTAACCGATCTAGTGTTAGCAAGAAAGTGTGGCCTCTCCAATATACACATAGAAGGGGATTCTTTAGTCATTATCAACTCAATTACCTTGAAAAGATCTAAGACTTGGCAGCTATATTATGTTTTGAATCATACCTTGGATCTTCTCAGCACTTTTTCAGACTACTCTTTCAGTCACACACTAAGAGAGGGCAACTCTGTTGCTGACTTGTTAGCAAACATGGGTTGTGATGGCATTTCTGTGGAGTCGATCACAACTCCTACTAAATTGTCTTCTTTTCCCAAATTGCTCAAATTAGTACAAAAGGAAAGTACAACACTCTTATCACAAGCTACTTCCTATTAAATACTTTCATGCAAGCACATAACTGGTGCCGGTGAACAAGAAGGCTGACATGACACTTGCATTTATGCTTTTAAATGCATTTTGTAGATGGTATGTATGGAACTTTAGTGCGAAGTACCCGAGGATTCTCAATACGTCACTTCACACAGGGTAAAATAGACTTAGGCCTCTCACACATCTCCTCGACTATATTACAGTCACAAAATTAATGCAAGGATCACAAACATGATCCTAAAATCTGATCATTTATTGCACTTTGAGATGCTAATTTTTGTTTATAAATGGAACTAGCTTGCTATTACACACACAGCTCTCAGCCAAAATTTTTGAAAATTTAAATTTTTGAAGTATCACAGTGCTCTGCAATATGGAAAACGGTTCTTGGAGAGGATGCAAGCATATTCACTAGGAGTATATGTCATGGAACGACCAGATTTTAGTGCAAATTCTAGAACCTTCGGCGGCTTTTCATGGACACATCAATGACATGGACCTCGACCAACTTTTTCTGTTACACAATCCACAATTGAGAAGAGTTGTCAAAGACTTCATTGGTGAGATGTTATCCCCGCAAGTTAAAAGGATTTTGTATCCCCATTAACTTCTCAGTTCCTTTCTATCAAATACTCTGGATCTCTTGCAATCTATTCCTTTGCTAGAATTAGTATTCTTCAAATTGGTAAGACAAGATGTGCTTCCCCTGGACCCGTTCCATGAAGCCCTGGCAAAATATAATCTATGGCAGGGGTTGACTCTCCTTGGTGGCCTCTTTCCACGTCACTTTATCCAATCTAGCCATGCTTACATGGTACTCTATGACCGAATAAAGCATGCCCTTGAACGAAAATTTTTTTGCCATGTGAAGAATGACTTGCATCAATTCGACAGACAATTGGATGACCACATTGTACACATAGTCAAAATTAAAGTTGGGGCTCTAATGGAAATCCTAGAAATAGAAAATGTTGACCCCTGTTTGCAAATATCGCAACCTGTGGAAAGGGGTCGGACTACAGATAGGGTTCCAGATCTCAATGTACTAGCCCACGATAAAGTCATTGGATGGACTACTTCCCTTCTGCCCACTTTCGATGCCCCTGCAATTTAGACCCAGGACAACACCGCCATGAATGAGTAAAGTTATTCTGGTTTTGTTTTTTGCTACCCAGAATATGCTTTTTTTTTATGGGTGGAAAACCTAACGGCAACCGAACCAGTAGAGGAGTCATCTTCTTTGCTTGTTGACTAGCACCGGTTTTGGAGGCTTTTATTTTTATGAACCAGTCATAAGGACATCATACCGGTACAACATAATTGGAAACCGGTTGTCACAGCTCATCAGTGCTCCAACAATCATATTCATGCTTCTCAGTCACCACGATAACCGGTTAAGGGGGTTGGTTATTTTTGGTTTCCTCTGGTCCCATCCCGACTGGTTACTCTCTTTTTGCCCCCCTAAGAGACTCATTCTATGGGAAATCCCTATTTATCTCTCCATATCGGGTGGCTTCTTCTCATAGCCTCCTTCCTTCTTCTTCATTGTATCTGAGCAAGGATATAGGGTTTTCTTTTTGGTTTTTTCCCTATTGAGCTCTTGAATCAGTTTTCTTATTAATATATATATATATCAGTGGCTTGCCACTTTTGTTTAAAAAAATAAAAAATTCTTAATATGAACTTGTGGGCTACCTAATTTGGATCCATTGTCTCAAATTTGATTGTTTATGCATTTTAAAATTCAAAATTGCACTCATAGATCTCATTTCCAATTAAATTACATAAATTTAGAGGTTAAATTCACAAAAACCCAAATTTATAATTCTACAATTCATTTGTGGGTTGCATAATTTTTCAAATATATTTTCATATCTGATCTTTATGATATGTTATGCTATGATTTAGAGGTATTTATATTTCTAATTCACAAATCAAATTGCTTAATTAATTGTTTAATCAATCATTTTTACAAAAAATTGTAGTGTTTAATTACAATCTTCAATTTGCACATTCAAATTTCCCTCCTTTATGCATGAGTTTCATTACCATTAGTCCTACCTACAATATTACCATTAGAAGAAGCTATAGAATTAAGGCTTCTCAAGGTTTAATTACTAAGGATATGGAGCCTAAGTTGGATAACTTATTGAAGGAACACAATAGGTCACTGAGAGGGGGGTGAATCAATGATAATTAAAAATTTAAAACTTCAAATCAAATTTTGCCAATACTAATAAGAAAATAGATTAAAAGCACATGCACACAAGAGTAAATCACATGACACAAGATATACGAGGAAAACCCCGTGTGGGAAAAAAATTAGTGAGAAAAGTTGTTGGAATCTACTGCTCCAATCTAACCTCACAATGAAAAACTAATTAAAACTTTTATAGGCACCAACCCAAAGGAGCACCAATCCCTGATTTTATGAGAACCTACTCAAAGGAGCACCTACCCCTGCTCTAAGAATCCACTCAAAGAATTACAATGACTGAATGGATATAAACAATAAAATGAGTAACCTTGTTACAAATGAATTTTGTAACCCTTAGACTCTAATGGACATACATACATTGTTGCTCTCTCTTATGTTGAATCTTCAATGTCTCTCTTTTGCCTTCTGATCTCTACAACTCAAATTAATCTTCCCTACTATCTTATCTTCTTTTCTTCCGAAATATCTTCCCTCTCTCATATAATTAGGTCTGAATTATGTTCTCTTTCTTTTTGCTCTCCTCCTTTCTGAATACTCAACTCTCTCTCTCTCTCTGTTCTACAACACTCTTCACTTCTCAACAAGCACTTGCTTCTATTTTTCTCTCTTCTACACAATGCTTTATTTGCAATCTCACCTCTCTATCTCTATAACTCTCTTCTCTCTTTTTCCTTATCAAAATTCATATACTTTTCTATCTCTTTAGCTCTCTTTCTTTTCTGAAACCACACCTCACTTTCCCACAACTCTCAAATCTTGTTGTACATCATTTTTGTCCTCTGCAACTTTCTCCTTTTTACTTCGTTGTTTTCTCACACTTCCCTCCTTCTTTTAGCTTGGTTCTTTACCTTTTCTTAACTATCTTTTTTTTTTTTTCTTTTTCAAAATGTTTTTCTTTTTGTTTTGCAGTCCTCTATATTTCTCTGCAGTTCTCCCCTTTTTTTGCTTCACCGAATACTCTCACATTTTTAGTTCAACACACACTTAGTCTTTTTCTCTGTACTAGCTCTTTCATTTTACAACAACACACTACCAACTCAACTTCTCTCTTTTCTAAGGTCACAATTTTGTCTTCTCAATCAGCAATACACAAATTCTTTGCCATCTCAGCATCACCTCAAAAATATCTGCATTTGATCATGTATATATGCTTATGATATTCCCTTCAAGAATGAATTGAAAATCTCATTGCAACTTGACCCTCTAAGAAATCAAATTTGCAGAGATTTGATCCTCTATACATTTTTTGTCATATAGCCACCATTAATAAATGCATTGTCTTAATGCTCACCTGTACGCAGATTATACTTCTAATTGAATTACCAGTCTTAGTAACAATTGATCTGATATGATTTTTTAAGATTCTTAATGATTTGCAAATGGACCATTAAGTTCTCTTCCATTCCTTTTTGAACTGCTCTAATTGGATGGACAGCTACTACAATTCTATTCTCCGTTTTAACAAGCAATGACTTCTACAATTCTGATTAGCTTTCATTCGATCTGAATTTTCTATCAAAAAATTTGTCTTTGTCTTCTAGTCAATCTCAGTCAAACACCCCACATGGACAACTCAACTATCGGCCTACATCTATGGAGTTAAAAACCTTTCAGTCAGTCAAAAACTGAAGTTAGGGTCTTTATCGACAAGAGTTTTCTCTGTCACAATGAACCAAAGAGATCTATAACTACAAGGGGTCACCAAGATTTTTTTAGGTATTGTCAAAGAATACAAGTCCCACAAAAAAAGGTTACCTATGTTGATAAGACTCCATCATTGTCATGCCAAAGGCAAAAGCCTTATCATCAAGAAACTCCAAAGTCACATCAAAAAACCCTTTTCGCTAAGTCTCCAAAATGTCAGCCCAAAGCATCATGAGTCACACCAACACATGAGGTCACACCAAAAACAATCCATGTCACCAGGACACCATCGATGTCTCACCAAAATGAAACCCTCATCAACAAGATGACAAGCTCATCACACTGAAAAAGATATATTTTGGTGTAGTTCAAAGGGGCGATGAACAAGAATTGTCTTGCTGAACTCCAAGGTCTGGATGAAAAGCCTTTTACCATCATTCCAAATCGAGGCCCACACAAACTCTTCTTGGTTAGACTAAGCCAAAGAACCATTTCCACATGTTTGCCCACATGTACACCAATGAGTTGGTCTCGGCCAAAAAGGAAAGCATGCCATTGAAACAACAAAGGGTCGCCCCAAAAAGGTTTGAGTCTTGCCGAAGTGGTAAGTCATACCAAAAAATAAATTATGTTGGAAAGACATCTTTGATATCACCTCGACAAGGAGACATCATTGCTCACACAGAGTTTTTCACATCGAAAAGTGGTGGTTTCAGTGTAACTCAATCGGGTGCCCAAAGACGAGGTAAGTCTCGCCGAAGAGTATTCTGTTAGCTTTCACCACAGGGTCCACATAGCCAAATCACAACTGATGAGAGCCAACCATCAACAACCACATGGCAACACTAACCACAAGGATGAAGGGGCCAACACAAATTCCACCTAGCACAAGAGGACCAAAAATCACCCGCCACCTGGATGGAGTGGGCTCAACTAAGGCCCCACTGAAGGGAGAAAAATTTGGTGTAGCATATGAAGGCCACCAACACAAAGAAAAGGGTCTTGTTGAAAGAGCAAGTCTCATTGGCACAATTACATTTTGATGAGACACAAATAAGGTCTGACCAAAAATTGTCAACTAAGGGGATTCTTTGCATTTCTCAATCTACAACATGCATGAATTAAGCCCAATGGATCTAAAACATAGTGGGACATATTTAGAGCATTATGCAAAGCCTTATCCACATGAATTAAACCCTTTGTCACATATGCAATTCATTTTGTCACCATCCTATCTCTTATGCAACTAGCCCTAGTTGACATCAATGACAACAAGGGGCAACACTTATTCCATGAGAATGTTGGTAGTTCCTCCAACCCAACAAATGATGTCATTTATCCCCATTCCCTTCATAATTCTCATGATGAGGATGAATCACTAACTAGGGTTATAAATGACCAATTTAAGAAGATTGACAATGAATTTAAAAATATTCAACAATGGATGAGTCAACATTACTCAGAATGTGAGGTGATCCCATTGCTTGGAGGATTAAAAAGAATGGTGCAAAGTGGTAAAATCAGTGTTGATTTGTTGTGTGGCCTTTCTCATATTTTTGACACCAATATCATGCCAATCAAAATTTGTGTCAAAGTCCTTGGTTACTCTCAACCCACTAGTCGAGTCTATCACTCCATTCATATGTCTACATCCTTGCCTAGTTTGCCTACATTTATATCTTATATCATGACTACTTCCACCCAAAATATTAATCCTACACATGTTAGTCATGGGGGAAATCTTGTTAATCAATATTCTTACATACCTCCTTCTATGAGTCTTCCATTTGTATCACAATCATCTTCCATGCACACATATCATAGTGTTCCACCTCCATATTCTCAACCTCCACCTACATACAACAATGTTACTCCTCCACCACAATCCAGCATGTCAAATTTCAATCCATCCACTAAAGCAACCATTAATAACCTTTCCAAAATGGTTACATCCCTACAACAACAATTGGATTTCATTGCCCAATCCAAGTTTAATGTGCCCACATTTGATGTAGCGAGCCCATTATCCAATCACATTATTTGCATTGTCCCTCCTAAGCATATGAAAGTCCCTTAATTGGAGTTGTACAATGAAAAAGGTAACCCCTTGACTCATGTGAAAAAAATTCAAACATTGTGTAGTGATTTTTCTCATGACCAAAGAGTTATGGCTAAATTATTTACTCGAACCTTTAGGGATAAATTTTTGCAATGGTAATGTTCGTTTCCTCCTTGTTCTTTTACATCATTTCAACAAATTGGCTAAATGCTTTCATTCAACTATTTCACAATAATATTGGTCCTAAGATTACTTTGACTAATTGTGTGCAAGGAGTTAAAGAGAAAGTGACTGATTTTATTGGTAGATATAAACATTTGTATTCTCAAATTGCTTATCATATGCCTGATCATGATTTTCAAAGAATTTTTATTGCTAATTTATAAAAAGACATTAGGGACAAGCTTCTCTTTTCTGAGTTTACGTCCTTTACATAATTGTGTGCAATGCTTCATAATTATCAACTTCAAGTGAGTCAATTTGAATCATCTCCTTCAACGGCTTTAGTTGATAACAATGAGAGCGCTCAATAATATTTTGTGAAGTTTAAACTGAACAAAGGATACATCAAGATAAATGACAACATCAATACTCAAGTGGCAGCCACTACATCAGGTGTTGCCTCTTTATCCAAATAATTTAGAAAATAATCTACTTCTCTTTCTAAGTCTTTGCATAGTATAATGTCGAGGTTGATAAATTATAATGTGTTGAAACTTCCTCCCATCAAGCCAATTTATACCTCTAAACCTTTTCCATCTTATCATGATACCAAATCCTTTTTCCATTATCACCATCAACCTCATCATGATACTAAAAAGTGTTATACTTCAAGGAGTAAGATACAAGACTTCATTGATAATAATACCATATCCATAGCTGGTGTGAATGACAAAGGAAACAAATCCGTAGCACCTTCTAATCAAAATCTCCAAATTTTCAGTAATCCCTTGCCTTCCTATTCTACTAATGTGGTTGAGTTTGAGTCTCTTGCCTTTTCTCCCAATGACCTTTGTGTTGAGTCTAATAATGTTGTGAATCTTGTTGACCAACCTACACCTCCTAAGGACCTATGCATTTCGTTTTATCCTAGTGATATTATTGTTGCACCTGATGGCCCAGTGTATATCATTATGAAGATCAAAGACAAACTCTCACGAGGGGTGCTCATTGATCTAGTGTGTATGGTGAATGTGATCACTAAAGAAAATCTTTACATTTTACAATTGCATAAAGTAACATATGATAAATTTGATGTTATGGTCAAGGTGTATGATGGTTTCTCTTGCCCTACTATTGGCTCTATTACTCTTCCTATTGATGTTGTACTAAGTTCTAAGATGTGGCTTTTGCTATTATTCCTACAGTGGAATAGTTTTCTGTGAAGTTGGGATATCCTTGGCTCTCTTTCATCAAGGCTATCCCTTCTAATATCCATAAATGTCTAAAATTACCTCATAATGGCACTATAATAATAATTAATCATAGCATATATCAACCCATGGTGAAGCCTTGAAATTTCACCCTTTATTACTTTTGGCCTAATCAACTTGAGCCTCTTAAGCCTCAAAGTGATGTCCTTTTTCTATCTTATCAAAAGTGGAAAAACAAGATGATCTTATCTTTGAGTAAGCCTAGAGATCCTAGACCTATTCCTCCTTATCAAGTACCTGGTATCCTTCTTACACCTTCTATTCCTCCCATATATGCCCCAGTCCCACCTCCTACATCTTATAAAGGAAAGAACTTAGCATCTCCTATATCTCAACCTAGTAGACATTCTCCCATTCCTCCTCCTTTAAAGGAAGAAAATAAGCCTATGTCCATTGATCCTAAACCTTCACAACCCTCAGCTAAAACTAAAAGGAATCATTGTGGGAGAGAACACCGATGAAGATGTCATGTTAAGGTCTGTGAACTTGCTTCCTAAACCATCTCAACCTTGAAGACACTAAATGTTGACTTGGTCCCAATAGTCCAACCTTCACCTAAACCTATGGAGGAAGTTCTACCTAAATCACTAAGACTAAAAATTCTTAAGAAAAATGATGGTTCATGCTCTTTTCATGTTAGGGATCCCATTTTATTAATCTCAATGATGAAATGGATGATGATGTTGTTCATGATTCTAATGATAAGTAGTAGCTTGTTGATGTTAATAATGATCTCTCTTCATATTTTTCAAAAGAATTAATCCTAGATCTTAGTGACAAACAAAGTGACTCATCATTAGAGCATGATCCTTATTTGGAACTTGCATTAGCTCCATCTACCATGCTCACAGTTGGCCCTCTTGCAATTTTTCCACCTTCCCAAAATAATGTTAAGCAAGATTGGGAGACAGATGATTTCGTTGATTAACTTCATTCATGTCATAGATCCTCTCTGTCTTATTCGTATTGTGCTTCCCTCATTATGTTATTTTGTGTTATGTTAGGTTCTCTTTAGATAGTCCTTGTTACTCTATTGGTGTAAGGTAATAAAGAGGCCAAATCTGTTGCACAGTGACATTCTACTACTTGTAACTTAATTCTTTTTTTGTTGTTGTGCCTTGTGTTGTCTACTCGGGGATGATTAAAAGCATTGAGATTCTTTTGGTCTCTTACATGTTGACTCAAAAGACACATGTTCCGTTCTTCCATTGTGCTTGTGGTTCCACTAACTTTGGGGGCTGAGGTCAATTCAATACAAATATCCATGATATACATTATTTATCATAAGAGCATACTGACCCCAGGATTAGTGGATCCCTTATGTGTTTTGTATTTTGTGACCACTATCCTTTGATTTTTCCTTTCTTGGATAAATCTCATTGTGGTAACGTGCTTGTCTTTTGGATGCATGCTACCTTTTAAAGCATTTGCTCCTAATAAGGCGTATGCAATCACTTTTGCATGGGGGCATACACTCCACTCAATGGTACACTTTATGCACACACCATGACATGTTTTGATACTCAAGTTACTTTGAAAACTAAGCCTTTTTCTTTGTAATTTGGTATTTTTTTCTTATTTCATGACTCATAGTAAGAAAACCTTACTAGGCCAATAGTCATGCTCTCTATCTCTTTTCTCTTTCTTATGATGTTCCTTTTATCTTGATATTAGAGTAGTAAGATCCTAAAATCCCCGGGGGCTTAGTGTGTCATGTCTCTTTGATATTTTGATGAATGATTTCAATGTAGACCTTTGTACTTTACCGTGAGTATGCTTAGTCTCATACTCTTGCTAAAGTGGGGGCTAAATGTAGCATCCTAAATTGTACTCACCTAAAATTTTATCCTCACTTAGGCCTCACTTTGGCATTCCATCCTCCAAGGCCTAACTAAAGCACTGATTCTACTTACACCCCTCATTCATGTCATGTTTTCACCTATTTTCTAGTTTGACCCCCTTTTCTAGAGCCCTAACTTGTAGGAATAGGGCACCCACACCCTAGTCCTAATTAAGACCAAGGTGTATATGTCCCAGGCTCCTCAATTGGGCCCCAAACTAGCCCCTCTCAATGGTCACATTGTGAGAGCGGGAAATCAGATCCTATGTCAGCTTAGGTCAGAATTTTAATTTGATTTTCAACAAGAAAGTATAAAAGGAGGTCTACCCCTCTCATTTTAAACTTACAAGCTAATGAATTTGAAATCAAGATCTACACTCTAGCAAATTCAAGTGAGAAAGCAATCAATCTTCTATCAAGCATTGCAGATGACATTGATGTCCTATATTTTATGAAGACAATCTACATGAAACCCTCATTTCATTTGTGGAGACAAATAAAACATCATTAAAGCTATATCTTTAGTGTTTCAGACATTTTCAACCTTTCCCTCAAAAGGAAAGTATTTTATTGTAGTACTTCATTTACATTTTCAATTCAATTTCATGGTTAATTCCAAAATTGGGGTTCGACCTAAGGCAAACCTTTATTCCCAAAAAATTCCACCTTCTTTATTTATGCAATAAATAGGTACAAAGCTGCATTTGGGAGGATTGGCAGGATTTGTAGAGACGAACAGATTTAGCTTTCGAAGGTGACAAACTCGGAGGATCATGAAGAATTGATACTACCTAGTCCCAAAAAGTCTGGTCAAACTTCTAGGAATAGATCTGAATCATTTTCTACTCAAATCTAGTTTGGTGTCCATACAAAATTTATAGCTCACCATTTCTATCAGATTGCTTCAATAATTCATTATCTCGCCCTAATCTTCAATAAATAAATAAAATTCAATTTAAGGAGGATAGAGCCCCATCAAGGAGGCCTAGAATTTGATCAGAATCTAGATCTATCAAGGATAGATCTTTTAGATTCCTCTTCTCCTTAATGTAATGGTCAATAAGGCTTGTTAGTGGTTTAATTATCTTAATTTAACCCTAACACTAATTTTCACCATTACAGTTTCTTCTTCCTCCTTACATAATGGACATTTGTGTAGCCCTAAAATTTTGATGTTTTGTAGTCTTTATCTTGTTAATATTTTTTATGTAATGTTGTCTATGCAAAGGATCCTTCTTTTGGCATTACAAATGTTCCCCAACACATTAATTTCCATATTTTGTTACACACCATATTAGTTCATCATCCTTATTGGTGAGAAGGATTGGTCTCTTCCATATATCATGTTCTAATATGTTTCTTGTTTCAAGGTTTTTTATATTGATATGCTTCCATTTATGTTGGTCTACTCCATTTATACATTTTGTATGTATATAATCACTTCCTTTTATTCCATATATTTGTGTTAGTTGGTGTCTGACATTTTCTAATTCTAGAATGTTTCATAGCGGACGGTGTCCATCCCACGAATATTCCTAGAAAAGTGCTTGATTTTCATTACCTATTTTTTGACTGAGATGATTGTTAATTAATACTCTTCTTTTTATGATGAAATTCCACATTTATGACCCCCTGAGTGGGTTTACGATGGTTAGTATTTTGTTGCTTTATAATTATACAGATATTTTAATTCTAAGAATCTACTCCATAAAGTGTTATGTTGTTTATACATGTTGTAGACACCTAAAAATGCCTCATTGATCATGTACTAATTATTCATCCAAATTGCTTAAATAATTATTTAATTATTAATTAAGCTAATTAATCTTATTCTTCTAAATTCATATTTCTTCATCATCTTACTAATTCATTTTCAATTTCTATCTCTATTCAATTAATCATTCAACCTTTTTCTAAATATTAATTAAATATTAATTATTTAATTAATTATGATTTTAATCCTTTAATTTAAATAATATTTATTATTTAATTAAATTCAATTAAAAATTAATTAAATAGTTTGTTTAAATTATTTAATTAACTAATTAACTCTTCTATTTCCAATTCCAAATTCCCAGCTTCTAATTTCGTCTAATTTCATTGAATTCTTCAAATTTCATTAATTCTCCAAATTCAAATTCTAATTCATATTCTTCTAATTCATTAATTCTCGAAATTCAAATTCATATTCAAATTCATTAATTCTTCTAATTTCATTTAATTTCATTAATCCCCCAAATTCATATTTCTTCTAATTTCATCTAAATTCAAATACATGTGTATGATTTCAAAAATCAAATTGAAAATCAAAGTCAAAGTTCTAAATATATTCAAATAACAAATTGAATTAAAATAAATTCAAGATTTGAATTAAATCTCATGCAAAGATCAAATTGAAAATCAAAATCAAAGTTCAAGCACATGCTAAATTAATTAATTAATTAATTCAATCATTATCTTTTCAATCTCTATTTCTATCTTCCACTTTTCTTTTTTCCAAAAAGATTTCAATCAGTTAACATTCCATCTATTTTAATTGATTATTTCAATTAATTAATTAATTGCATCATTCTTTAATTTTCCTCCAATCATTCGTTTTCATCTTTCAATCAATTTTTTTCTCAATCAGTTAACTCATTTATCTATTCAATCAATTCTATTCCACCTCCAAATCAGGAGTTCAACTATCAATCAGCATGTGAGCTCACCTGAGTTCCACCTCTTAATCAATATGTTCCACCTCTCATTCAATCCTCTCCAATAATCTATAAATTGAGCATTCAATCTCCATTTTCAACAATCACGAACTTTGAATCTTTGTGTCATTTGTAGGTTGCCAACGTAATATTTGAGAGTCATCATACCATGAAGAAGAGAATAACAATGGAAGCCATATGCAGTCATGGAATAGGGAGTCTTAATTGAATATTTTATATTCCTATTACTTTGCTTTGCATTATTTCATTGGTTTATTTAGGATTCTATGGTTAGATAGGGATTCATGATTTCCCTTTGATTCTAATTGAATAATGATGAATTTTACATACGACATTTTGGTGAACCCGATGTGAATAACAACTAATTAACCCTCTGTGTTTTCTGTGTGATTTTTGCAGATTGTATGAATTTTCAATTTTTTTGCAGGTTTTGTATGGATTTCAAAAGCGGAATCAAAAATCATGAAATTATGTAGACATCATCATGCAATCGCATAGACATAATTACGTATTCGACCTATCAGTGTCATGCATTCATGTTGATACCTTGACACATTTGCTTATATATAATTACACATTCATCATTCATATTTAGGCATTTCGTTTGTTTTGTTTTCATGTTTTTTAATCCTCTATTCTATCTAAATTCTATATTAAATTCTATAAATCTAAAGATTTTTTATCCTTATATGATGCTTTCAATATAACATCTTATGGCACATAAGGTAAAATTTAATATTTCAGGTGCTCGGAGAATAGTTGAACAAAGGAGGCAAGCTAGAAGTTACCAGCGAATCCTAAAGGTGGAAAAGAGAATACAAGACCTAGAGTACCAACCAACTATTGACAAATACAACAATCTTGTTCTATCATACAGAGTAAAATATGACTTTCTTAATATAGAATGATTGATGAGAGATCTGATTAGGGCCTCACAGTCTATTTTGCAGGTTTCTGGTGAGGTTTAATCTTTTTTTTTGTAAATTTTCTTAATTCTCTATTTTTCTGTCACACATTCGCCTTGTCACTTTCAGGCCTTCGCTCTGTTAGTTTTACGCATTCATTTAGTCATCATTATTGGCAATATGCTAGATTTGGTTAAGTGTTGTCATTGATGTCAACACTGTATCCCAGTTGGAGAATATCCTGATTCGATTTATCCTAGTTAGTCTTGGTGATCTTGGTTCTGGCTATGATTCTGATCCGGTATGGTCAAATCTCTAGAATCGATTTTGGATGCTTATTTTGGTGATTACATGCTTTTTATATTCTAGCAGTTTCATGATTCGGTTATTGCTTTTGGTTTTTGCCTTTACTGGCTTGCTTTTGGCTTTACTGACTTTTGGTATTCCTGGTTAGCTTTACTGGTATGCTATTTTGGTGACTTGGTCAATGGATTTTGCGTTCGGCTTATGGAATCAATTTCTATCATGCTGTTGGTTCTTCTTGATCATATCTCAACCATTTTGTGACTTTGCATTGGATGGTGTGCTATTCTGGTGGTCCTATTTGGATCCATTTAAAATTTCATTGAAGGTTTCTACCAACAAGTGAAGCGTGCTGGATTTTGGTCTTAATGGAATCCTCGTCAGATATAATTGTTTGGTTACTTGATTTAGGTCTATTCTTTGTAATTAAAAATATAATATTGGTCCGGTGATATCATGTGATGTAATTATTATAATTACGGGTTTATGGGTTTAGAGTTTAGCTGACCTTGTCAATAAGGTTGATTATCTGTATTTATAGGTGACTTATTCATGTAATCTAGGAGATCCATGGGATGGCTGGTTAAGTCTACATTATCAGAGAAAGAATTAAGTGCGAAAAAAGTCACATCATTCAGGAGAAGGTTGGAAAGGTTTTGTATTGCAAAGTAGACATCGGTGCTTAATTGGAACTGTATCGAGCATTAGTAGATGCTACTATCATAGTTCATTGCTTTCCATATTGTAGTCAGATGTTTATGTAGGTCAGTGAGACTTCCCTTTGTGATGAGGAGTGAGCTCTAGGTTGTTGGCCTTTTTGCATGTGAAGACCCCATTGTAATTATTCACAATACTACTGTAGAGTATTCATGTGATTGTGGGTAGGGTTTCCCACCATGGTTTTTCCCTTTTCGGGTTTTCCATGTCAAACATTGGTGTTATGTGTGTTGTGCCTTGATGTTATATCTTTCATTGTGTTGTGTTCTGATATATGGTTTATAATTGAATTGATTGTTGTTATTGTTAGTAAACTGATTCACCCCCCCCTCTCAGTTTACTATCGGTATCAGTTCATTCCAACAATCATAACACAATCGCTCAGACATCATTACACATTTGCTTAGATAGAATCATGCATTCATTTAATAAATAGTTTGGCTTTCTATTTTTTGGTTTTTCCTATGTGTTTTCTAGTTACTAATTCCTTGTTTTCAGCGTGTGGAGAAATTACAGAGAAGGCTTGATCATCCCAGATTATTTTGGAAACCACTAACAATTTGATTGCAGGATCCTTTAGGGTTAAATCAGTTTTGGATTTTGGGTTTAAAATTGACATGCATGATCTCACACGTCGTATTGGATTATAAAACAAATCTGGTTAAAATTGACATACATGCTTTCACACTTCAGCTTGGTGCTTAAAAAAAAATCTAGTTAAATTTGACATCCATGCTTTCACACTTCATCTTGGTGCTTAAAACAAATCTGGTTAAAATTGACATGCATGCTCTCACACTTCAGCTTGGTGTTTAAAATTGACATGTGTGATCTCACACTTCACTTTGGTATTTCAAATAGACATGCACATGCGTATCTCACACCTCATTTTGGGCTTTAAAATGAACATGAATCAAGCTATGAATATAAAAACCACACATTGCTATATCTTAAGGAAGGAATCTTGAGCACTTGCTCTCTATTTGGAGTGGTCCTACTTTTAACACACACTATCCTCTCCCCTGGCTTTCATGGACCTAGGTGCAAGAGAAAAGTGCTAATGACACTCAATTTTTCTTTTTAGTAGTGAGGGGTGTCTTTGACTGGGGTTTTCATCACCCCATAGAGGTACTTCAAATTGGGATGTGTTGGGGTATCATCTCTCCTAGCGTACTCTCAAGTGGGTTTTTCGAGCCACTATATAAACATACTAGTCAGGCAGCTAGAGTGTTGAGTGAATTTGACATATGTGGGGGCTTTCCCTGCACCAATAAGCTTAACTAAAGCCTTAAGTGACTTGATCTAAGAATCCGTCATTGGATCGGGATCCCTCAAAACTTACAATAAAAACCAACTTAGTAGCCCAAATCCCACATTTATTGGTTTCGGGTGTGTGGATCATTCCCCATAGATACCCTCCATGTACCTTGCATGATGAGAGAGAAAATACTTGGTGATAAGATCTTCAGATCTTTGGGGTAAGAGAGGCTAGCATGCCCAAGAAGTGTGTGCCATGGAGTGGAACCAGTGCTACCTGACTTTCTATCTGTTCATCTTGTTTCAGTATTTTTCTTTTGGGGCCCCATTAAACGGTTTCCACTTTCCAGCCTAAGTTATTCTTCTATTTTTTTTTATGTGTATCATTGTGCTAGACTAGTATTGAGTTAGTATTTGAGCTATTTCAGGCCCTACCTTGCATATCTCTGAATTGTAAGAGCTTGTCAGAACACAATTCATCCAACTACACTTATCTTTAGACAATGTTCTCAGAATTGAAAAACAAACTTGTCCTATAAACAAAGTTATTTGAAATAGAGTCTAACTTGAAACATTTGACAATCCAACAAAAGTCCAAAATTTTACATACTTGTGACCATAGGTGTTCTTAGAGTCCTAAGTCATTGCATAGTCCTCATTATTGTTCTCATTATAATCCTCATTTACATCCTTAGAATTTGCATAAGTCTTTGCACAATCCTCATTATAGTCCTCATTTACATCCCTAGGGTTTGCATAAGTCCTTGCATAGTCCTCATTATAGTTTATGTCATCTTAATCTTCACATAAGTCCTTATTTGTGTTATCCTAGTTCATTCTAGTATTGTAATAATCTTCATTTTTAGTCCTTGTCTAGACTCCATATACATCTGTCTTAGTCCGTTATCATTTGCATAATCATCCTAGAAAGTCATAGCATGTGTCCAAATGGGTCTTCTAGGTGATGGTTTGCTCCCCTTCGAGCAACCTAATCTAGTGCCGAACGATGGTCAATGAGAAATCATTGATGGCTTAGATAACTTGGCTTGGCAATTAAAGACAAGCGCACCTCAGTACATAGGAGTCGAGTTTGAGATAGATAGAGAGTATAAGACTACCCATAGAATTGATAGAGAAATCACAGCAGAACTCTTTAGACAAGAACTTGAAAAACTTGCATTGCAAAAATCTCAAAGTACTCAACAAGTTCTGCGTCCTAATCCCCAGTAGAGAGTTAGGTCTAGTGTTGCATACCTTACTTTTTGGGTCTAGAGTCTTGCATTCATACCCAAGATCTATCATCATCTTCATTAGGTCCTAAGTGTCATCATATAGAAGTCTTAAATGCCCGTCAAAAGTTCACAAAAGGAAAAGAGTAAAATGGACCCAAACAACGACTTGTCAATTAATCCTACTTGGAACTTGGACATGTCAAGAAGTCAAAATTCTCAACAGTCAAATCCTTATGGAATACACACAATACACGAGCTACAATAAAACTTAACATGTGAGGAAATTGAGTCAGCTCAATAGGACCCACATGTCTTTATGATTCTAAATGCCCTGATAAACAATGGTAAAGATCGATATCTTTCTTTGTTATTACATAATGGTGACAGGTTACCTCAAGGTTTTGATGTCACAACGATCTTACCACCAGGGATTACCTTAGGTCAAAATAGCAATCAAGTACCAAATGTAACACAAACACAAGCTATGACTTCAATTTCCTCCCAAAATGTATCAATATCATCAACTCAAGCAACTCTGGTGTCAAACACAAGTTCTCAAGAAAGTGCATCATCCTCAATAATGAATGTTAGTGCACAAATGCAGGCTATCATAGCTTCTCAAACTACACCAATAATGTCAATTGCTTTGGCATCCACTTAAACACAAGCCTCACATGTTTCTCTTACAACAAGTGTGACTCAACCTCCGGTTTCCTACTCAATAGGTTCTACATACAGTCATCAGAACATAAACCCAGGTTCCGCTAATACAATGAGTGCAACCCAATCAAACATGGGTTCACAATTTACTTATTTCAAAATACCCAATGGAAGCCACAACATGAAAAATTATAGTTATGGTACATTTCAACAACCTCCTATTTATACTACCATAAATCCTTTTGTGGGAAATATACATGCGCAAAGTGTACCACTGAATCAAACATAAATTCTAACCCAACAAATACAGAATCTACAACAACAAATGACAACTATGAAAACTGGTAATGACAAAAAGAGATATACGATGCAAGACTTATGTCCTTATCCATTTGATCATACAATATACATGCCTTCTTTCCCTCCACATTTTGAAACACCAAAATTCAACAAATACTGAGGGAAAGGTGATCCTAGAGATCACATTAGAGAATTTTTCACTACATGTATGGAGGTTGCAACTGAAGACACTTACCTAATGGGATTGTTTCCAAAAAGTCTTGAAGGTTCTTCCTTGGAGTGGTTTTCACATCTCCCACTAGTGATCACATCATGGGGTAAACTAACTGAACAATTCATTGCTAACTTCTCGCATAACCTTGATACCCCAGTTACATTGATGGATCTGTGTGCTGCAAAACAATATGAAAATGAAACATTCACATCCTTCTTACAAAGATGGATATCTCTCTATAGAAGATGTAAGAATATTATTCCCAAAGCTGAGCAATCTGACATGTTTTTAGAGAGCTTAATCCCAAATATTAATTACCCGATACAAATGCAATGTTTGACCATATTTTAAAAAATCACTAAAAAGGCCTTAAAATGTGAGAAGGGACTTGTAGAACAAGGTATCATAAAATATGGAACTTCTACAAAAAACACCAACAATGATAATCTAAGTTCTGGTCAAGAAACAAGAATGTGACCAATGATGGTGTGGTAGATGCCCATACAGTGAACAAAGCTCAATTGATTGTATCTTTACAAGGACCTATTCAATCATCTAGTCAGAATAAAAGTCCACATATAGAAAATAACACATCGTCAACAAACACAAATGGTGCACAAGCTACAAACACAATATTTCCAAGAATGTATGCTCCAAGAAGGAACTACACACCACTGGGTGATCCCATTGAATTAGAATTAAAGAAATTAATACATACAAATATGATCACTTTTCCAGAGGTTAGAGTGTATGAACCAGGTCCTTTCAAACCTACATGGTAGAATGATAATGATTTCCATGACTATCATTGTACAAAAGGTCATAAGACTGCAAGTTGCTATAAGTTGAAAAACTTAATTCAAGATCTGATAGATCAAGGTGACATCACAGTTGACACAAAAAAATTTGGCAAACACAATTCACACCATCTTTAAGGATCCTTTTGTCAAATATGACAAAGAGAAGGCATCGACATCAGGAACACAAGACAACACTGCTAACTACACAAAAGTCTCATATGACTATATCATTCATGCTATTATTTCAAGAGATGTAGAAAATGTTGATTCACAAGAAGAACTTGATAATGATGAGAAAAATCAAGGGACTGGTGGCTATGATAACCAAGTTTGCATGATGACAGAAGCACCAAAATATGATAACGATGAGAATCTCTATCTTATAGATTGGGGGCAGGAAGAACCACCTTATCCAGGATGGTTTGAAGATAAAATTATAGCACAAATCATGGATGTCATACTTGCACATGATGAATATAGGATGGGATATGAAATAAACCTTGATAACACAACATATGTTAAAGAAATGTCCCTCACAAGAAATAATACAGTGGCTACTATCACAATAAATCCAAGAGACAGAGACTATGCAATAGTTACCCATAGATCAAAAGTAACATTGCAAGGAGTACCATCAAATCTGTAAATAGCAGTAGGGAACTATAATATGGTTGAGCAATTGAAGAAAACCCCAACACAGATATCCCTCTTTGAGTTGTTGCGTATATCACCAAATCACAGAGCTATCCTGGATAAAGAACTTCAATATTTAATAGTGGACAGAGATATAGATGAAATTGCTTTCCAATCCATGGTAGGGAGTCTGGATGATGCTACTCGCATTGCTTTCACAAAACAGGATGTTCCTTATGATATACTTTCATAATGATCCACTACATCTAGAGGCTTACATACATAAGAAGAAAGTCAAAGGAGTACTCATAGATGGAGGAGCCAATCTTAACATTTGTACACTAAAGTTGGTCAAGGCATTGGGTTCTTCTATACTTCACATTGATCCTTTAAAGAGAATAAACATAAAAGCATATGATGATGAAGAACACCCTTCAAAAGATGTAGTCGCACTATCAATACAAGTAGGACCTATTACAACAAAGGTTAAATTTCAAGTCTTGGATAGAGAATTGGGGTATAACATGCTCTTAGGCCACCCATGGATTCATGCCATGTAGACCATACCTTCAACATTCCACCAATATGTTAAGTTTCCATACAATGGCATTGAAATCACCATCCATGGTGATTTGAATCTGTTTTAACACTGTAATCACTTAAAGGCAAGTGTGGAAAACCAAGTACCCATTAATCAAGTAGCACCTCTCACTGCACAAATGGATTCATTAACAATCACAGAAGCACAAAAAGATACATCGACAACATCTTGTTTACAGATTAAGGACGTTGGTTGTGGGGAGTACTCCATTTCAAGTACCTCGAATGTCAGACAATTATCTCTTTCTCCTAGGTCTTTTGGGAAACCTCAGTTAACAGTGATGAAATAAGATAAAGGAAAAGAGATAGTAAAGTACTCAGATTCATGCTCATTCATTAGATGGGGAGACTTATAAGAAGAATCCTTAAATGAAGATGTCAATCAATGGATATATAAAGAAGAAGATGACATGGCAATACCCAAGTTACCTTTAGATCAGTATGAAAATGGTTTCAAGATGCTACAAAAAACATGGGTATGATGGTACCACAAGCTTGGGACTATAAAAATAAGGAAGATTGGAACCTGTTTTACCTCAATAAAACCAAAATAATCAAGGGTTAGGTTATAAACACATCCTAAAGATAACAAAGGCAAGATAAGAGACATTTGATATATTGAACAAACCTAGGCTACCATCAGAGTAAATACCTCAGAATTAGTTATCAACAAGGGTATTTCCCCCTTCATCTCAGAGAAGTAAGAAAGCAACAACATATCCTAGTATGGAATCAGATGGTGAAGATATGATGCATCTTCTACAAGAAACTAATGCAAAATCATCTAAAAATATAGTACCTGAAATATCCACGCAAGCAAATGTGGTAACAGAAATGAGCTTAGCAGTGGCAAATGAGCCTAATCCTTGGATTCTATCAATACTTTTGCCAAGGGAAACAACACAAGCTCTACCAAATGAGTCAGATGAAGAAAGATTGCAATGACTTATACTAGGCTTGAGAAGGGTATCCACCACACAAAGATGATCCACAAGTCAAGAACAAATTCAGTTACAAGAACAAGACGAGATAAGTGACACAGCCTTAGAAAGTGGAACATACATAGAAAGTGTGATAGATTCTCATGACTATGAATTCCTATCTAACCATGATAGCATCCCATAAGCAATAGACACGTCAAATGACAACTAATCACCCATTGATGATGACATTGCCTATGAGGATACACCAGGTCATCCAAACTTAGTAAAACATGTTCAAGATAACCAGGTATGCATGCTTCCAAAATCTTTTACAACAGAAGGAAGCAATGACTTACCCCTTATACATTCATATTTAGTTGACTAGGGGTGAGAAGAGTTAGCAACTCTAGACTGGTTTGAGAATGATGAAGCTATTGCAGAATTCCTTGGTGTCAGAGAGGGATTTCTATAGGGTGATCATAAGGCAGGATTTTCTATAGACTTGGATAGAACAACATACTTTGGAGAGGAAAGTGGCTCTGTGTTAGAAGATACAGATGAAAGTGATAACAATGGAAAACACAAGATAGATAACCTCCCTATTGAATAAGAGAATTCAACATTACTCATTGAAAAGACTGAAGAAATAGTTGAAGGAGAAGTTATATATAATATCCACTTAGCAGAATCATTAAATCAGGAAGAAAAGGACAAGTTCATATAGTTCTTCAAACAACATCCGATCAATTTTTCTTGGTCCTATGTAGATATGCCAGGTTTAGATCCAGAATTGGTATTACATCATTTACCATTGCTACTAGGAATCAAATCATACAAACAAAAACTTAGAAAGATGCATCCATAGATTGCATTGTTAGGAAACTTATAGATACTGAGAGGGGGGGGTGAATCAATTTCTAACCGGTAATTAGATTTTCTCAACTTAAAACATGCAGAACATATTGTAACAGTGTACCGGTAAGAAAGAAATAATGCAATAAATAGAAATGAAAGAAACCACATGAAAATCAAACCATAACACAATGATTTAACAAGGAAACCCGGTGTGGGAAAAACCTCGGTGGGATTTGTGACCCACAATATTCACTTACTGGCCAATAAGAGAATATTACTTACAATAGGGGCTTGCACATGCAAGAAGGCCAACTGCCTAGAGCTCACTGCTCAAATGGGAAGTCTCACTGACTTACAATGTGGATTATACAAATCCAATAACTTGTACTCTTTTACAATAGTATCTTCAATGCTAGATTTAGTACCGGTTCCTGCTCTATTCTTTACATATACCCCTTAACCTATATTTCACACAATAGGTCTGCTTAATCTTTTCTCCTTACTTTTTTGCTTACATCACTTCCTTACAAAATGTCTACAATGATCTCTTTTATATATAAGAGTCATTTTACAATGATATCAAGTTGTCTTACAAAGTTTTTCAAATAATAAACAAAATATGATATATCAAAAATCTTGTCGGCCTTTGTGCTGGTATACTTCCTTTCTTTGTGCCAGTGCTAGTGTCTTGAGTGCCGGTGTAGAGTGTGTTCTTCTGATGCCAGTGTAATTCCTTGCCAGTGCCATAGGATTGTAAGGTTGCCATCAATGAAAAAACCTTCAATCACATACAATGTCTCATTGGAGTGTGCATATGCCAACAATCTCCCCCTTTGGCATTGATGGCAACACTCATGAGAAATTTCAAAAGTGTATCAAAAATGTGAAGTCCAAAAATGTTACCAAAAATGTCCCCCTGAGCATATGATTCTTGTGATATTTGAATTTTCTCATACCACTACTCCCCCTTTGGCATCAATGATAAAGGTTGTCAAGATGTCAGTAGAGTTTGTAGTTTCAACCTTGTAACTGGGTAGTTACAATTTGAAATAGATCCACCAAAATAAATTTTATACTCTCCATAAAATTTTTACTATCTCTTATTGTTGTTTCTGTCCTTTTAGCTGTACTGGTGAGATGTTGCAAATGCTCTGCCGGTGTTTTTTGTCCCTTTATTAGTGCCTCAGATATTTCCTTCCGCAATGATGCTAGATAGTCCAATCTTGGACTCAGTTTTAATCTCAGATGCTTTGCCTTATTCACTATTCTCTCCTTTTCTCTTTCTAATTTAAGTAATTATTCCTCAAAAATTGTTATCTTTTGCTCAAAAACTGATAATGTATCAGGTGAGTTAACAAAATTATCAACAAGTTTATTGATTTCATCCTGTACCTTGCTTATTTTCTTATCTATATCTACAGTCAAAAAGTTTGGCTTACAGGTGTCTCTGTACAGAGTTTTGTACTCTTTCAATAAGCTACACAGTTCCGGTAGAAGTGTGTCAAAATCTCTGGTACACTTCTTTATCTACTCATCAAAGAATCTTTGCTTTTCAATTTCCAATTTATCCTTCAATGCCTCTTCCTTTATTTTCTGAATTTTTTTGTGATATATTTACACAAGATATCAAGTTGTCCTAAAGAATCTTTATTGTCTATATTATAGTTAGGAGGAATTACCTTCAAAATTGGTATGGTGTCATCTATTGCCTTATAAGCTTGTGAGCTGCAATTTGTTATCTTTTTAATTGAATCTAATAGTACTTTAGTCACATTAGTTGATTTGTAGCCTGATGATGAGGAACCTACATTCAGGGTACCACCGGTGGAAGTAACCAAGCTTGTATTGGCCTTTGGTAGGTCTATTTTGTTGATATTTTGGTATGGTTTTGTCATTGATGTCAACACCTACTAAAATACTAGCACTTTGGAGATCCAACAACATTCACCGACAAGCAGGTAACTATTGCACAATTGCTAGTATATGGTTCACCGACACTTGGAATGATATGGAAGACACTTGGTAATGTCGAAGACATCATGTGGACACTTTGTTTGAAGAATTAATCATTGGTATATTCATATTTGCATATTTGCTTTTACCAACAAATAGGTCCAGGGTTACCTAGGGTTACATCGGCAGGTTTATCTTTTCCAGATAAATATGGCATGCTATGAAGATGATTAGTTATTGATGTAAATGCTTTAAGCTGACATGTTTAATCGGTTATTGCATCAAATATTATATTGTTTGTAAAATGCTTTTATTGTAATACCTTGTAGAGCGGACCGACTAAAATTGGTCTTAGGTTATGGTATAAATGTAAGATCTTATTTGTAAAGATCGATGTGGAATGCAAAAAAGAATTGTGAGGAGATATATGTGAGATTAAGCAGAGCTATACATGAAGACATCATTTGAAGGTGAAGCTAGGTTTTTGGGAAAGCATATCAGCATTACACCAGTACTGAATCCAGCATATGAAGATGTTATTTTGTGCAGTACATTCTTATTGGATTTAACCATCCAACTGTAGTCAGTGTGACTCCCCTTTTGTGATTGAGCAGTGAGCTCTAGGTTGTTGGCCTTTCTGCATGTGCAGACCCCATTTATGTACACTTACTATCTATAGTAGTATTATCTGATTGTGGGTAAGGTTTCCCACCATGGTTTTTCCCCTTTCAGGGTTTCCACGTACAAATATTGGTGTTATGTGTTGTGGATGACTTTATGTTTATGTTTCATACATTAATCTTTACCGGTATAGCAATTAACTGTTAACACTGTCTACCAGCATACTTAACTAGTTTACCGATATTAAGCATTAAGTTCGTTAAGTTGTTTTTGGTTTGAATTTATTAGACAACTGATTCACCCCCCCTATCAGTTGTCTCTGGGACCTAACATGTTTGTCTCTTCATTTCTTTAAGCAATGGTTTGTGTGCTTCTCCAGTTGTCGATGGCATTATTTCCTTATGAACCTGTTCCTGTTGCTATTCCTGTTCCAGAGCCTTTTGCTCTGTTTGTTTCTCTGATTGTTGCATTGTCTTAGTTTGAGTTTGAGTTTCTACATGTTTCTCTTTGACATCTATTGGTTTCTCCTATGTGTTTTCAGTTTGCTCATCTACCAGAGGCTCACTAGCCATGTCAGTCTTATTAGCTGTATCTTTGTCTACCACAATGTTGATTTTTTGAGTATCAACATCCACTATATATAAGAGTTCAGGATTAGGATTAACATCCTCTACATCCATACTTTCAACTGTTGGTTGATCTTTTGTAGCTATGGTTGTTACCGGTGGAGTAATCAAAGGAGGTGGGGGTAAGTTGTCTTTAACCTTGATACTAGGTGGTCCACCAACTTTACCTTTACCCTTGTCTCTTTCCTTATGATAAACCTTTATAGGTTTGTGGCTCATGTATTCTTCTTGTTTTTCTTTTTCCACTAAGAAAATGTCCCATGCATTTCCTGTCTCCTCAGTCACCTCATTAACTCTTCCAACCATTAAAGCAATGTGCCGGTGTGCAGTAGAAAATACTGACTGGTTTGCTTCAGCAATTAAGTCATCAATTTCTTTGGGTGAATTCACTGGGTATACAATAAGTAGCTTTTCTAGCTTTATTTTCTTGTCAAGTTCTATTATTGCTTTTCTTCTTGCTTCCAATCTCTTAAATAGTTCATCTGGTACTTCATCTACTACTTCCATTAAAAATTTCTTATACATATCCATATGTAATATAACACTATTTTTTACTTGTTCTTTTTCATCAGCTGTCAAAGTGTCAAATTATTTCTCTATATTCTTCAATTTCCCTTCCTCTATAATTTCATTCAACAGTATGTCAAGAGGAGCCAAGTCCTTATTTGTCCTCTTCTTCTTCTTGGGTGTCAGTTTCTTCTTCTTTGGTGTAGCCTTTCTTACCAGAGATCTCACTGCTTGTTGTTATTGTCTTGTCCTCTTAGGTGAGGGTGTGGTTGCTGGTGAGGGATCTCTTTTCCTTACAAATCTCTTGAAAGTTGTAGGCATGTCATTCTCTGAGGATGTGCCTACCGGTGATAGGTGAGTTACAGGTTGTGGAGCTGCTAACTCATCCTCTATTATACCAGTTTGTTTCATTACTTTTTCTTTGATTTCCTTTGCTTGCCTGGAACCTCTTCTCACAACTGCCACAACCTTTTTCACTCCTTTATGGGATTGTATTTGGCTTTCAATAGTTTCTGCACTACCAAATACTTCTTCCTTAGGTTCTTTAGGGGCTTCCAGAAGTGCTTTAGCATATGTTTCAATTATATGATCATCTATTTCATAGCCCATCTCTATTACCTAGATTGTCCTAGGGATGACTACTTCCATCCAGATATCATCCTTTTTTATTAAAAAACATATTTCATCCTTATATTTGTCAACAATCTTTTGTGATAATCTGATTCTTTTCTTCATTTTTTCCTTAAGTGCTTGAAAGAAATAATGGATATTGTTTTCCTTATCTTCTCCCATATTATTGAATAGTTCAATTAGTTGTTTACCTACCGGTATATCATATCCAAGTTCTTTGTAGCCTATACCGAGAACCTGTTTGGTTATATGTAGCATCAGACATACTAGTAGATTTCCAAACCTGAAAGTTCCTTTCTTGTCCTTCTTAATCTTGCCTAAGTTGTCAATTAATTCGTCCTTCAACCACTCACATATATCAATCTTTGCATTATCTGTGACCATGTCATAAGCACTCTTAATGCACAGACTTGACACTGAGTTGAGTCTGTTTGCATGAGTTGCCTTATATCCTAATATCATGCTGATAAATCTTACATTAGTATCTTTTACATCATTTACTCTTAAGGACCTTTTATCAGATGTGGCACTAGTTAGGTTCATAACTAGGTCATTGGAAACCTTCTTGGTTTTGTCTGGCCTTTTACTAGTGGTCGGTAACCCTGTGATAGCTTTCACAGCTTCCTTGGTGATTTTGGGAATTGCATCTAACTAAAAAAATTCACCATGTACCCTGCTTAGGACTATCCTGATCACATCCTTGGGGAATTCAAGAATGCTAAGGATCTCTATAAATCCTAGGGTTTCAATGATCTTATGTTCATCTTTTACATTGCTGGATTCATCACATATGATAGATTTAAACATGGTTTTAATCTCTTCATCTCCTAGTTCCTCAATGTTGCAGTGAATGTAAATTCTGGGGTCTTCAGCATAAACAACTCCTTTAGGAATTTGAGAAAAAGCACCTAAAGTATCATCTTTCTTTGCTACCTCGAGAACTAATTGAAATATGGGCCTAAGTCTTTTTACAACTTCAGCAATAGTAGGGTTTGCTATATATTCAAGTATAGAGGTGGATGTCATGATAAAATACCTTTTACTGCCTTTAGGATGGATGATTGCTTGAAGTGTTCTTGCCTCTTGCTCGAAATGCCTTAGCTCAGAATCTTTGTGCTCTTCATAGGTTTGAAATCTTGGTGAAATGAAATGGAGCCAAAACCTCAAATTTATAGTGTTAATTTTCCATCTACCACATTAAATGCATGTCGGTTAAGTATTCACTTAACATTGTCTGCCGGTAATAAAGTAATTTCAAACTTCTCATCTCTAACCAAGGGAATAATAGGATGTGTCATTAGATCGCCAAACCCTCAAGGAAACTTTCTTCAATTCGATGAAGAACTTTCTGCTGATGGAGCATCACTCTGTCCTACCGGTGAAGCATCACACTGTCCTACCGGTGGAGCATTGACTGGTTCTACCAATGGAGGAGTATTCCCAATATTTAGATCAGCATTTCTAATCTATTGTTTTGATAATTCTTGCTTAACCTCTTCAACTTTTTCTTTACCTTTCAAGCTAGAACTTTTTTGTCTACCGGTGATCCTTTACTTCTACAGAATTTTGCAATATAACCAATCTTGTTACATGCATAACAAGTTACATTATTCTTCTGAGTAGCTTTCCCATAACCTATGTTGGTTTGTGTTTTGCATTGATTAGATAAATGTCCAAATCTTCCACAAACATAACATCTCACATTCATTCTACAATTCTCAGAATTGTGACCAACTTTGTTGCATTTAGAACATTGACCAGTGGGTGTGTTGATATTCTGATAATTTCTAGATCTACATTCATTTTCTCTATGACCATACTTATTATAGTTAAAGCATTTTCCATTGAATTTATAAGTATTAGGTTGCCTTACCGGTTTGTTGTGATCCTATGTGTTTGTAGTACCGGAGCTTTCACCAACTTCAAAGCCAATTCCAAAAGTGTCACCTTTAGGTTTTTGATTCTTCAGCAAGGTGCCAAGTTCCTCTAAGCTTTTCTTGAATTTCTCTTTATGTTGATTTGCAATTTCTAGTTCTCTTTCTAAGACTTCTTTCTATCTCATCAGTTCATTTGAGTCATTATGAGTGTGCATCAGATTTGTCTTTTAATAGATCATTTTCATAGCTAAGTCTTATGTTCTCATTTGCTGCATCACTTAGTCTTTTGGTCAATTCTTCTTCATTCTTCTTCCTATCTTCAATCTCTTTACAAAATCTCATAGTCATATCCTGCATCTCATTCTTTGTAGTTATGTTCCCATGAAGTGCCTGAATGATATCCTGAGCTGCCTTAAGATCATCTTCTAGTTTGATATTTTTCAATTTTTCTGCATCATAGTCTGAGAGAGCTGCTTCAAGTTGCTTCATCAAATTTTCCATCTTTACCAGTGTCAAGATCTTCCTCAAGCTATTAGGCTTCTGAAAATAGAGGACCAGGCTCTGATACCAATTGTTAGGAAACATACAGATACTGAGAGGGGGGAGTAAATCAGTATCTAACAGGTAATTAGATTTTCTCAACTTAAAACATGCAAAACATATTGTAATAGTGTACCGGTAAGCAAGAAATAATGCAATAAACAGAAATGAAAGAAACCACATGAAAATCACACCATAACACAATGATTTAACGAGGAAACCCGGTGTGGGAAAAACCTCGGTGGGATTTGTGACCCACAATATTCACTTACTGACCAATAAGAGAATATTACTTACAATAGGGGCCTGCACATGCAGGAAGGCCAACTGCCCAGAGCTCACTGCTCAAAATGGAAGTCTCACTAACTTACAATGTGGATTATACAAATCCAATAACTTGCACTCTTTTACAATAGCATCTTCAATGCTAGATTTAGTACCAATTCCTGCTCTGTTCTTTACATATACCCCTTAACCTATATTTCGCACAATAGGTCTGCTTAATCTTTTCTCCTTACTTTTTTGCTTACATCACTTCTTTACAAAATGTCTACAATGATCTCTTTTATATATAAGAGTTATTTTACAATGATATTAAGTCGGCTTACAAATTTTTTCAAATAATAAACAAAATATGATATATCAAAAATCCTGTTGGCCTCTATGCTGGTATACTTCCTTTCTCTGTGCTGGTATCGGTGTCCTGAGTGCCGGTGTAGAGTGTGTTCTTCTAATGCCGGTGTAATGCCTTCCTGGTGCCATAGGATTGTAAGGTTTCCATCAATGACAAAACCTTCAATCACATACAATGTCTCATTAGAGTGTGCATATGCCAACATGCATTACTGGTAAAAGTGGAACTACAAAAACTTCTGGATGTGGGCTTCATTAGACCTATTGACTATGCAGAGTGGATATCCAAGCTGGTACTTGTGACTAAGCCCATTGAGGGAATAAGAATTTGCATAGACTTCAAAGATCTAAACAAGGCATGTCCTAAGGATGGTTTCCCATTACCTAACATAGACATGATAGTTGACTTAACTATTGGGAATGAAATGCTTTCATTAATGGATGGTTTCTCAAGATATAACTAGATTAGGATTGCACCAGAAGATCAACACAAGATGACATTTACTTGTCCATGGGGAAGATACTACTGGAGTGTCATGCCATTTGGTCTTAAGAACGCCAGAGCAACATATTAAAGGGCTATGACAACATTATTTCATGACATGATCCACAATATCATGGAAGACTATGTTGATGATCTGCTGGCTAAATCACAAACAAGAGAAGGTCACCTCAAAGTCCTTGCTAAGATATTTGATTGATTAGAACAATACAATGTCAGATTAAACCCAAAAAATTATGTGTTTGGTGTCACAACGGGCAAACTTCTAGGATATATTATGTCCAATAGAGGAATTGAGGTAGATCCAACAAAGGTCAAAATGATCATGGATATGCAACCTCCATCAACACTTAAGCAATTAAGAGGGTTGCAAGGAAGATTACAGTCTATAAGAAGGTTCATAGCATGGCTAGCAGATAAATGTCATCCATTTCAACATTTAATCAGAAAAGGAGTCACCTTCAAATGAACAGAACAGTGCCAAGAATCTTTCCAAGCTTTAAAAGATTATCTTCTAAATACTCCAGTATTAGTTCCACCTACTCAAGACAAGCCTTTATTACTATATATATCAACAACAAACTCATCTTTGGGAGTCCTTTTGGCACAACATGATGATCAAGGAAAGGAGAGAGAAATCTACTACATAAGTAGAACCCTAATTGGATATGAGCTCAGTTACACTCCCATAGAACGAGCATGTCTAGCAGTGATCTTCACATCTCAGAAGCTTAGACACTATATGCTGAGTCACAAAGTTCAACTCATAGAACGATTTGATCCACTCAAGTATCTATTGAGCAGAGCAACATTAATTGGAAGATTGGCCAAGTGGGTCATGATTTTGAGTGAGTTTGACATAGAGTATATAGACATAAAGGCAATCAAAGGGAAGATTATAGAAGATCAATTAGCATAAGCTTCCTTGCAAGATAGTCACCTGCTAATAGTGGATTTTCCTGATGAATATGTGTTTACATTGACATCATCCACCACTTGGAAATTATACTTTGATGGATCTTACACAAATCATGGAGCATGAGCTGTGATTCTTTTAATTTCCCCTCAAGGTGATTCTATCCCGAAGTCATTCAGAATCAATTTTCCCCGTACAAACAATATAGCTGAATATGAAGCTCTCATCATAGGACTTTGTACCATGATATACTGGAGGATAAAATAACTACAAGTATATGGTGACTCACAACTGATTGTCAACTTAGTCAATGATGACTATAACACAAAATATGATAAATTAATGCCTTATAAACAAATGGTAGAAGATTGCAAAGAACACTTCAGTAACATCACTTTTGAACAAATTCCAAGAATGTAGAACAAGGCAATGAACACCATGGCTATAGTAGGGTCTTTCCTAGACATGCCTAATAATGAAACTCAGGTCAACTTTATTGTAGAACAATTGATGATACCAACATATGAGATTCCCTCATCAGAATATGTGTAATTGTGGGTCCTGAATCCTCATGGTATAATGAGATATACACATACTTACATAATTAGTATATGTTTCCTGATTTGTCTAGAAATCAAAAGAAGACTCTTATTTGTCAAGCATCGAGACACACTATTATTTCTAACACATTGTACAAAAAGAGTCTTGATGGGATACTTCTTTGATGTCTTGGTGTTGAAGAAGCACAACTTCCCTTAAAAGAGGTACATGATGGAATTTGCGGTGCACATCCAAGTGGCCCAACACTATCAAAGAAATTACTAAGAACTGGATACTGGCCTACTATGGAAAAGGATGCCTATAAATATGTACATAAGTATAGACAATTTCAAGTGCATGGGGACCTCATTCATGCACCAACACATCATCTCCAACCTATCACATCACCCTAGCCATTTTCACAATGGGGGTTAGATCTTGTTGGTAAAGTTAATCCTCCTTCATCCAATGATCACAAATTCATCTCAACAACTACTGAGGACTTTACCAAATGGGTAGAGGCAATCCCTCTAACATACACTACTGGTAAGAAAATAGAAAAATTCATGCTTAACTACATCATCTGTCGGTACAGGAGTCCAATGTGTATAGTGACTGACAATGGACGTTCATTCAAGAATCAAGAAATGAGAGAACTATGTGAACAATTCCCAATACAACAAAGATTTTCAACGCCCTATTATCTGCAAAGTAATGGAAAAGCAAAGGCAACAAAAAGATAATATTTAAGATCCTAAAGAAAGTTGTCATTAACGCAAGATGAGACTACCATCTCCAATTAAATCCCTCTCTTTGGGCTTATAGAACAGGGGTACACACACCTACAGGAGAAACAACCTATTCATTAGTCTATGGTACAAAAGAAATATTACTTATTGAGATAGAAGTACCTTCTTTAAGAGTCTCCTTAAAACACATCATATTAGAGGAAGACTATTGAGTTGCAAGAGCTTAAACTTCTTGATGAAAAGTGACAAACTTATTTAAATCACTTGTAAGGCTGCCAGAACAGATTGAGAAGGAGTTACAATAAATGAGTATGGCCAAGAAATTTTGAAGTGGGAGATCTAGTTCTCAAGGAGAACCAAAGGAACTAAGAAGAACATGAAAAGCCAAGGAAGTTTGAACCTAATAGGATAGGTACTTTTATCATAACAAGGGTCATAGGAAACAAATCATATAACTTGGCTACCATGGAGGGAGATCCACTCCTTGACCATATGAACAACATGCACCTGAAATGATACTACATCTAAGGGATGGGTTAGTATAGATTTTACTTTTCGCATTGCATATTATTTTCTTAAAAAAACACTACATTCCATATAGTTTCCTTCCAAGAACATCATATTCACAATTTTTCATAGCATATAGTTTCTGCATTTACATATAGCAACATCAATAAAACAAGGCAACTATCCAAGTTTATCATCCATTTGCATCCAAGAGAAACAAGAGTCATGTCCTTTCTTAGATATTCAAACATGAAGTCTTTGAGGTCCTAAGGTCATTCATTTTTAACATTACCCTATGATGACACTTTACTTATGGTTGGGCAGTGATTTCACTATTTGAGACTTGTTAACCCAAAATCTATCAATTGCTATATCTCAAACACATTAACAAAATCTCTAATTCATTTGAGACACCTAGTTGATCATATGACTAGTTAAAAATCTAAAATTCTACTTCAACGCCATTGTAACTGTCACACCCATGTGGGTTTCATTACTTACAAGTCAAGGCAATAAAATAAAAAAGAAATTTTTTTATGCCAAATATCCATCTCAAGGCAAAAGAGAAATGATATATAACTGAAATATCATGCATACAAGTGCGACAAAAAACTTGACTATGGGAACATGCGATTAACTCCATCAGGGCTATGGATGCCTGCTAGCAATGGAGCAATATTCAAGAAATTACAGTCTATAACCTTGTCGAAGCTCTAAAATCTTGTTGGCAATGAGGCTCTATTTGGGATGCTTTTGAAGTTAGAATAATCCATGTAGCTAGTCATATAGGATGCTAAGGATATTTAGTGCACACAAGAGAAAGAATTAACTCATTTGCACACACATGGGCAAAAGAATATAAAAGTTTCAAGAACCAATGGGGAAGTTTTTTGTGTCTCCATTTGTAAATCCTAGTCACTAAGTGTGTTCATTTGGATGTTCCAAGGGAAATTAAGGATTGATTGACTGCTTATCTATTAAATGTTTTGTACCTCCAATTCAATTGGTGTATTACAAAATGCTAAACAAACACAATCATCCTTGTTTGAATAGGAAATGCATCTTCATCATGTATGTTGCATTAACATAGGTCATGTCAAAAATTCATTGTCTCCACATGCATTCTATAGATCATCATGTCATATAGGTCTGCATACTGAGGGCATAGCTGAAAAAATCATAAAAGATCATAAAAAGTTGTCAAAAAATTCAAAAACATTGAAAAACAAAGAAAATCCATTTTTTTTTTAAAAAGCGCAAAATCCTAAAAATCATATAATATCCTGAAAATACGAAAAAAATTGGGAAAACACAAAAATTCAAAAATATTGGAAAATCTTTCAAAAATACCAAAAACATCCAAATATGATCCTAAAAAAATCAACCAAAAACATTCAAATATGATCCTGAAAAAATCATCCAAAAACATTCATATAACAATCCACAAAATCCAAAAACATCAAAAATATGCTTAGAAAATAACTAAACAATCAAAAAACTTGCAAAAAAATATCTCGCATGAATCAAACACCCTAGCAGATATCCAACAAATACTTCACACGAAGTTAACAAAGGATTCAACTATCTAGTCAAACATCTTCAATCAACTGATCAAACTATCTTATCAATCATATCATATCCATTTGAACTGATGATTATCTTGTCTTAAATAGAGATGGATACACTTGAAATCAAACATATCAGTCTTAAATGAGGTCCAGAACTTTACGAGATCAGACAATATCAACCATCATATCAAGCAACTGAGAATGAAGGCACATATCAGTATAGTTGCTGAATTTTGTCCGAGTTAGTCTTTATCTTTTATCATTTGGCAACAAATTATGTTCCTATGCTACTCAAAGATGTCCACAAGTGACTAGAGGAGCGATGATGGACATTATCTTTTTTCTTTGTTTATTGTTTGTGGTGTGAACCAATGAAGTTCTGGGGCAATTTCTCTAGTGGGTGTGTGTGATAGGAGCATTTAGCTTGTGAATTCCACACATACCTCGACCCCTAGTGTAATTCCTAGAATGGAGGGTTCACTCCTTTTCTACTACATGTTTGTTTCTTCAATGAGATATCTTTACATCTTGGTTCCTTATACCCTGATGTGCTAAGCTCCATTGTTCCATAATAAGGCTTAGTGATGAATATATATTGCCCAATAAATAATAACACAAGTTCGTGAATCAATCATTCTATTTTCATCTTATTTGCTTATTTTTAGTCTGCTGATTCTTTTCTTATCATCTCTTTATAAATAATTTTCTATCATCTAATTATTCTTCCATCAATCTATTCTCTCTTTCATCTTACTAACATTTCTTCAAGGTATATCCGAGTTAAAAGAGATAAAGCAATATTTTGACATTATCAAACAAAAACAAATTGCATTCTTATATATAGAAATCATTCATAAATCATAGAATCATAGAATAATACATCATACATATAACATTGCCAAAAAACTGCATATCATATATATAACTCAAAAATGGTAATGTGTCAGAATACAATCATCATAAAAGGCCTAAAGGCTTATTAGATAACATGATCTAAAACATCTCAACCTGCACTGCCTCTGTCTCTAGGTGGATCCTATCTGCTAGATCTTGCTTAGGATGTCCCAAAGATGTTTGCGGTGGACCCATGATGCTAGTACTACTAGTATCTCTCGAGGTAGATCTGCCTGATCTCCTACGAGCTATATACAGACTATAGCTAGGAGCTTGCTCTCCCTTTGGGACAACTCTCTCATACTCAGGACTCCAATATATATGCTCCATAGAAAACCAAATAATGCACTCATCATGTGCCAACCTACCTATATTAGAAGCCCTATACTGATCATATGCATCATGTGCCAATTGCATCCTCCTCACTGCATCATCACTCTCCCTCTGGAGACGATCACTCTCACTGGCTATCTGGTCCCTCTCCCTCTCTAGCATACCATAATCCCTACGGAATAGATCCCGCTTAGCACCCCATCACTCCCTCAGTCTCACCACCTCATCCTCTAGATTCCAAATCCATGCTCTGAGAATCTACTAATCATCATCATCTTCATCACCACTCTGTCCTCCATCCTTACCCCCTCTGTAGCTGGTCCATCCTCTAACTCAAGCATGTCATCATCATCCCCATCCTTGCTAATCGATGATCCTAGTGTAGAATCATAATCATCTACACTACTGATAGACTTGGTGTCTCCATCGATGTCTATATCCTCATCTCCCTCCTCATCTGCACCACCCTCATCATCTCCTCCTCTGTCATCTCCCCTCCTCTCCTCTCTATCAACCCTTCTCTGTTGTCTCAAATGACATATCTACTGAGGTGTGATAGGAACTATCGGATTAGTGAATGGAATAGGCCTATGTCTAGCCCACCATGCATTGTACTGAGGTGTAGTCCTTGGATCTACAACACCTGCCCTCCAACCCCACTATAATGCCTGAAGTGCATCAAACTTGATAGTAGCCACATGTGGCTGTATAAAAGCACCCCAATCTGAAACCTCATGAGAAACACAAGAAAAGTAAGTTGTGACAGTAGGTACTCCCTATACCTCTCCAAACTGCCTAAGTACCCATCCTAGTAGGTGCATCTCAATGATCCTCTGCATCTCCATAGTCCTCCCAATGAGATATCTCTACTATCTATAGAATGGTAAATTTTGAGCATCATCTACCCAACCAAGGCAATCCAATTAAGGTCTCCAAATGAAATGTTGCAAGATGTCAAGTTGATGATGCCAGTACAATGTGTTACCTGAACCCCTGTGTCTAATACCAGGTGTATATCTATAAGCATATGGCTCCTTAGGCTGCAAATAAACATGAGCAACTGGCCTAGAAATATAAATGTTCTCCCAAGCCCAAGTCTGGAGAAATGTAACACCACAACTAACAAATTTGTATCTTAAGTAACAATATTATGCATCTGATAATAAACCATCACTAAAAGACATGGACCCCAAACATACACTCACCAATGAACAATCATATCATGGAGTACTCTGCCCCATCCAACTGGAAATCCGTGACCTCTCCTATTAGGGATAAGAAAACTGCCTATAATAATGCACAATACTACAGTGAGATCATCGTAATCTAAACGTGCCCATGGGATATCATAATGACCATTGATCTGTAAATTCTGCTCGTCACACTCAAAAAGGGCACACAGTCCTGCGATACCATTATCGTGATCATATACAACTCTATCTCCATGAATGGAATATGAAATATCTGCCAAACATCCTCTAAAGTAATGTACGCCTCACTAGTAGGAAGATGGAATGTACACATCTCAGAATGGCACCACTCAACTAATGCAGTGATCAAGGCCCTATTGGTCATAATCTCTAGCAAATGCAATACATGATACAATCCCAAATGTCAGATGTGAGAAACCTCCTCATCAAGTAACTGATCTCGAAGATTGAGACCACTAGGTCTACTTCATCGGCAGTATTGCACTCCAATATTCTCTTGCACAATAAAAATGATGAAAATGTAAGATATCAAGAACGCGATGAAAATTCATTCTACACATGACAAGAAAACAATTCTTTACAATGAATGCGTGACATTTATAGAGTATGCATTACACTTATTACTAATGCCGTACACTTAAAGTGAATGCGTAACATTTATTACTTATGCGTTACAATGCAGACTAATGCATAAACAAACAGTCTTATGCGTAACACTAAATACCTATGTGTAACACTTACACTATTGCCGTACAGTTATGGCTAATGTGTAATAGTTAAGGCTAATGCATAAAAATCAACATGCGTTTGTGTAAAGCTTAAGAAATCAACACTCTACAAAAAAATGGAAAACATGACAAAAACAAGCAAAAAATTGAGTGACAAGTTGGGTACATACCATGCCACCCATCCTAGGTGGTCTCTGATACGAACGCACTCACTTAGACAAGTGTTGTCATGCCCTAATGCCAGCCATGATGATCAAACACTTGTAGGAAAGCACTAGACTCACAATGATCTCCAAGAACTCAAAACAATGCAAATGAGCAAATAAAAGGTCAAAATCACTATTTATAGCTCAAAATTAGGGTTTTCTCACTCTGACGACTGTGGTCCCCCTAAACTTCAAAACACTTGTAGGCTAGTCAAACGGATTCAAAATTGCATGAAACTTCACAAGATTGCTCACTACCATGATATCAAAAAAATGGTCTCGGTTTCATAATTTTTTGACCACTTTTTTCAAGGGGGCATATTTACAACCTAAGCGTCACCGAGGTAGAGATTTTTTATTTTCTTTGAAACAAAGTCGTTCTAATATTGTCTCAAAAGGGGCAAATGTAGACACCTAAAAATGTCTCATTGATTATGTACTAATTATTCGTCCAAATTGGCTAAATAATTCTTTAATTATTTAATTAAGCTAATTAATCTTATTCTTCTCAATTAATATTTCTTCATCATTGTATACACCTAAAAATGGTCTAAAGATAATTAATTGAATAAGCAATTATTTAATTAATCCTCTTACTCTTCTAAATTCATATTTCAATTTAATTGAATTCACTAAGCAATTTGATTAAATTTCCCATTTCATCTACCTATTAATAAATCTAAGGATTTATTTAATAGGTTCATTTCAATAATCCCCTTTGATTAATTAATTCAAATTAATTAATTCCCTCCATCAAAATCATTTCTTTTAATCCTTTAATTAATTAAAACAAATCAAATTCATGAGTTGTTGAAATTAATTAGCCTTTTCCTATTATTTGAATTTTTAAATTCAAATTCTCCTAACTCCTAACCACCATGTCCCCTTTCCTTGAACACTTTGCCCTCTCATGAGCAAATCTTTGTGACACTTGTCACTAAGTGTTCCCTTTCATCTAACCTCTTCTAGAAGCTTCTTGACACTTGTCACCATGGAGATGACAATGTTCCCTTTCATCCAACCCCTTCTCCTACCAACCTCCAATTGTCCCCTTTCATCCAACCTCTTCTCAACCCACCTCCAATTTAACCATTGATATCTTCAGATCAAATCTTGACCGTTGATTCCTGCCACCTCACCCCTAGCCTTGGGAAATCCTATAAATAGATCTCATTTTGGAGCACAAAGGGCCCTCGATTGATTGGTCCCATTTTCATATCATTTTGCATCCCAATTGATCCATCTCATTTGCATTCAAGCATTGTTACTATAGGCATCTAGCTTCTAGTTTATCATTTTAGTATTGTTATCATGTTCAATCTTAGCTTAATTGCATCTTAATTCTAGCTTATTTTCTAGAATAATCATGAAATCATGTAGCTTAATCATGCTATCATTGCTAGATCATGCATCTTCATCATTTAAATCCTCCATTTAAGTGTAGTCAAGTCACTGGAGTTTGCATACCAAGATCTAAGAGCAAAATTCATACTCGCATTTACTAGAAGAAAATAGATCGCTTAGCTATGGTTTTGTCTTTCTTTGATTTAATTCACTAACCATTGCTTGTAATGATTTATTGAGTGCATTGTGTTTGTAGATATAGGTACACTTCATAGGGCACGACATTTTGGCGCCCATCGTGGGGCCGAAATCATCATGTTTGGCCTCTCAAGCTTCAACAAATGTCCATCTCTACCGGGACAGAATCAGAATGTCATACGAGTTGATTTTCCAACTTGTATGAACTACCTTTTAGTCTGGTATGAAACCTCATCTTCTATCATACAAACTCATTATCCTTGTCGTACGAGGTCTAAATGCATGTCATATGAATTTCTAACTAGTAAATCTTGTGTCATACGAACTAATTTTCGTTGTCGTACGAGAGTTAAATTAATGTCGTACGAATTTCTAGCTACCAAATCCTAAGTTGTATGAGTACATTTTGGATCTTGTACAAAATCTAAAGTTGTGTTGTGGTAACTGGAAAATTGTGTCGTACAAGTCTCTATCTCTATGATTTTTTAACAAACTACATGTTAGGGTTTTTTTTAATTTTAATCTGAACTTCACTAATGCTAACCTTGATTTGTTTGTGAGCTTTTTGGTAGCCTAACACTTTTCTGTAGGATGACTGATGAAGATATGCTTGTCAAAGACATAATTCAAAAACCAATCAATGACTACTAATGGATCTATTTTGCAGGTTGCCTATGAATTCAACTAAACTTGGTGTATTCATTTAAGTTTTCTAGGCACACTCAAATTTTGCTAAAGGAAATGAACAATCATGTATTTCGTGTCTTTGATGATAGGCAAGTATGCTCTCACCTTTCTTAGGTGATCAGAAAACTAGACTCATCTTTTTCTTTCATTAGTGCATTTCTTTAGCAGGCCTGCCCTCCCGAGGAGTAATAACTCTTAGCCATTAAGGCCGGTGAGAGGGGAATGACCTAAGTGGCAATGGCTAACGCCAAGTAATCCAACCCACTATAAAATAAATGTGTTTTTTATGAAAATCAAAGCAATAATAGTGCTTAGGAATAGCTCTCCTCCATACCTTCGGGTGTATCTAACCTTGGTTTTCAAGGCTGGGAGACCTCTTAATTGAGTTTATACCCCGATGCACCTAATGGATCCCTTACTAGTGCCAGTTAAAATAGAAGCTACCCGATTCACCTCTGAAAGGATGATAATCTTTGTGCAAGAGAGATAGTAACTCTCCCAAGACACTTACCATATTGTGCCCCCATTAGCATTTGGAGTCGGATAATACGGCATTGAGAATCCATTGCGTGAGACATAGCGGCCGTATTCTGATTAGCTATTGGGTTTGTACCTAAGTCAGCAAGCAAAGGTTTTCATTCTCGGCCAACTTCCTTAGGGTTTAGCATGATTGGAGTCACTTATCATATCATGTGTTTGCTGTGTATCCATCCCTAAATTGACAAATCAGACATCCAAAAACTAGAAGACATAAGCAAAACATTAAACTTTAGTTATCAAAATTTAACCAAACAAACATTTTTTATCTTTGTCCTACTCTCGGTCATATGAGTTAGGTTCTCTGTCGTACGAACCTATTTGCATAAAATCTTTTGTCATACTACACAAAATCTTGTGTCATACTATACAGAATCTTTTGTCGTACTACATAGAATCTTTTGTCGTATTATATAGAATCTTGTGTCGTACTACACAACATCTTGTGTAGTACTACACAAAATTCTGTGTCTTACTACACAACATTTTGCATCATACGAAATACTGCTTTTTACATGAAATTTCTATTTTGTCGTATGGTCTTGTAAGTTATGTCATTCTAAGCTGCATATCTTGTCATACGAAACTCTACATTTGTCAGTCTAAAGTTGTATCCTGCATGCCTATTTCAGATTTGTCATTTCTGCCTGATCAATTTGCAATAAACATAAACACCTATTATCTATCAATAAGTTCAAAGTGCTTACCCTCAACAAGTTCAAGATCTAAGCATCTCAAAGTGCATTATCACCCTCTTTGGTAAATTGATCACTCAAACATAGTTTCTCATTAGGATCAATCATCCTTTAGCATGAAACTGAAACGTTTGGTCAGGATAATCTTGTCCCACATCGTAGGATATATCATTTCTACTGGACTTGGTTTTTATCAAATCATCATCTTGCACTCCTAAATCAAAGATCGAAAAACTTGCAAACCTTTAAACACTTGAATAATTTTATCGTGTCATATCATTCTAGCATATCTACCTTGGCAATTGATCACTTACCCAAAACAACTTTTGGACAATCTAATTCTAGCACAATATCTAAACACACATGTATGCTTGTTCTAACTAGAGCTCAGAGACAAAAAATCACAGAGACTGAAATCGAAACATTGGAAATGCATATAATAATGGAACATGAAGATGAAATACAAGTTGAAGGAGAAATAATAGAACAAAACATAAGAGACATCAAAAAGGATCCTCAATTTGATAAATTTATGCAGAAATTGTTGGAACAAGAAACAGAAAAATATTTCCTAATGTTAGCCAAATCCGGTGCTACACTTCCCCAAGATTTTGATGTAAAGAAATTGACACAAAAGAAAAGTGATCCTCCTTCTAATAATGAACAATATGAGGATATCTTTGGCCCCAAAATGAATGACATGTCAATCACTTATAACACATGAACCAATGAAGAGACTTACATTCCCAAAAGAGATGAAGTAGAAATTCTGAATAACATTCAATCCAATGAAGATACAAGAAGGGGTAGAGATAAAACAAGAAGAGATATAGATCCTCCTAGAATACAAAATCATGGTCATACAAGAAAAAATCATGTCGATAATCCTATCACAACTCTCACACATTAACTACAAGCAATGCAAACACAAATTCAAGATATGAAAAGAGGAAATGTTAAACCATACTCACTTCAAGAAATCTGTCCTTATCCATTTGACAGAAATCTAAACATGATACCATTTCCTATAGGTTTTGAAACACCTAGATAAGAAAAATATTATGGAAGCATTGGTCCTCAAGATCATATACGATAATTTTGCACAATGAGTATGGAGTTTGTACATGAGGATACCTACTTAATGAGATTATTTCCGAAAAGCTTAACTGGGCTAGCTATGGAATGGTTCTCCAAACTTCCATCTGGAATCAAGTCATTTTCAGAATTGGTGGATAAGTTTGTTTCATAATACTCTTACAACATACAACATGAAGTAACAATGCTAGACCTATGTAATGCCAAAAAAAGGTTGGAGAGCCTTTCATGACATTTTTACAAAGATGGAGATGGTTAGCCTTGAGGTATCCTCGTACAGTGCCAGAATACGAAAAAATGGACATATTCATCAATAACTTAAATGATCAAATGAGTTATTACTTAAAAATGCAAGGAAATTAAAGTTTCAGAAAAATGATTGATAATGGAATTAGAATGGAGGAAGTCTTGATAAAGAAAGGTGAGTTGAAAATATACAAAGAAGGAGTCCATCCTCCTAACAACAATAATAACAACAATCACAATGACAAGCCAAAGTTTTGGAATAGAAATAAAAATATCGTCAACGATGGAATAGTGGATAACAACAATGTGAAAATAAAACAATCAATTTTTAATTTATCCACTCACTCAACGTAGCACAACAAAACAACAATCACCAAAGAGCAACTATTAAAACTTTCTTTCAAAGACAATTTATAGACACTGGTGAACCCCTTGGATCAGCACTAAAGACACTTCTCGCAAACAAATTGATCACTTTACCAGAAGAAAGGAACTACGAACCTCAAATCAAACCACCTTGGTGGAATGATAATCGGTATTGTGATTTCCATCAAAACAAGGGACATCACACAAATAGTTGTCAGAAGTTGAAACATATCATACAAGATATGACTGATAATGGAGTAATAACTTTGGATGGACATACAACAAATGAATCTCATACAACTTTTAAGACTCCACTCCCAAACTATGAGAAAGGTGAATCATCAACAACAAACAATGGTAAGGGTATAGCAAAGGTAAACTACGCTCATACATATGACAACGTGGTAAACATGATTGTAGTTAAAGAAAAATAAAATCAAAAACATGCTCATGCTATCACAAGAAGCAAAGCCAAAGTTGTTTTTCCAGGTCCTACAACAAACACATCATCCACTACCAAACAATACACTCTAGTGGATCAATTGTAGAAAACACCCGCACAAATATCCATCTTAGAATTGTTAAAACTTTCACTTACACATAAAGAAATTCTACAACGAGCATTAGTAGATACAATAGTTTCTAAAGATCTTGATATCAATCAATTCCAAACCATGGTGGGACACCTCACAACCCCTCATTGCTTATCATTCACTGAAGAAGATGACATGTCCTTGCAACACCCTCACAATGCTCCTTTGCATATTGAAGTCCTCATTCACAAAATGTGAGTTAAGTGTGTTCTAATAGATGGTGGAGATAGCCTAAATATTTTCTTATTGAGTCTTGTTTGTGTCTTAGGATATTCAGAAGATGCAGTTGATGTCTGAAAAATAATCACTATAAAAGCCTATGATGAAGAAGAATGTTCCTCCAAGGGAGTTGTGATACTACCCATCAGAGTGGGACCTTTACAAAAAGACACATCATGCCAAGTTCTAGACTTGGACTTATCATATAATGTACTCCTAGGGAGACCATGGATACATGACTTACAAGTTGTACCATCAACATATCATCAATGTGTCAAATTTCCCTATGAGGGACAAGAAATCACAATCTCTGCAGATGCAAATCCATTCCAATACTGCAGTAATCTAAAAATGTCTCAAGAAGTAATTGTTCCACATAATAGGGAGGCAACAACATTAAAAACACAATCCAAGGAGCAATCATGTGCATCTATTTTATCAAGCATGGAGAAACAAATGCAACTAAGAGATCAGGGGAATGGAGAATACTCAATATCACTATTACCACTTTCTCCTAAATCCTTGGGAAAACCATCAAACTCTAAACAACCACCAATTGTGAAACATCTTCCAGTATTTGATGGAGCATTCATTAGTGATGGAACCTTATCAGAGGAAACAAAAGACAAAGATGTGCTACAATGGCTATACAAAGACGAAGAAGTTCAACAAAAGGTCAACAATGTCAGAGTACCTACAGAAAAATATGGAAAAGGATTCAGCATTCTTCGAAGGATGGGATGCATTGGAATAGGCCCTATAGGAAAAAGAAAAGAAGGTATCTCAGAACCTATTCAACCTCATACTCAGCAAACTACAGACAAAACAAGTTTAGGGTATGGACAAGTCACTCTATCGAAAGACACATCTTTTAGTCAACAACAAGAGGAATATGAAAATAGACAAGAACAACTGGCAATTGAAAGGGAAGAAAAATTAACTAAGAAACAAGCACAAGCAAACACAAAATGGCAAAAGAAGCAAGCTTCAAATCAACAAGAGAAACAAACTAAAAACATCTCTCAAGCAGCATTAAATCTAAATCAAAACAAGAAAGAAGCTAATATAAGTCTAGGAGAACTCATAGAAAAGTTGACAAAACTCAATCTCAGTCCTGAAGAAGTTGAATATGAAAGAAGGAAAAGTATAGCCAGAAAAGCAAAAGAAATGTTACATGACCAAATCTGTAGACTACAAGCTACAAGTGATATAGATTCTAATGAATGGGAATGGGATTCCTATCACTCTGAAGAATCAGCTAAAGAAAATTGATTTGAACAAGATGTGGGAGTCGATATACTTAACATGTATGCAGGACAAATGTCAAGAACTAGTTCACTTGAATTAGAATCACATTCGGCTAACTTGGACTTAACCGAGGATGATCAGGAACTTCTTACATGAGGTCATTCTAATGAGAGTACCATTCTAGACATCGACATACATATTGAAAAATTTGATACATCTATCATGACCCTTGAAACCCTTGAAACATACCAACCTAAAGACCCTCTACCTCTACTCTACACTGAGCTTATTGATTGGGAAAATGAAGGACATACTGCCATTGATACCTTTCCAAATGACCATGCCATATCTATACATCTTAACACAACCAAACCCATAATAACTCTCACGAGGAATGTCAGCAATGCATCTTCCAATCAAGTGGGTGCCAAATCTCCTAGTCACAAAAGTGAAAATAAAGAAAAGAATATCAAGTCTAATGCTGAAAACCATTTATTGGCAACATTAGATAAGGAAAAAGTAAAAAGAAAGGACACATCTAATGGTGAAAACCTCCTTGAGGTGCCGGAAGATGGGAGATTTGACACTTTACCTGAGCACTATCAAGAAAGGTCATCCATTTTGATCAAACCAACAAAGGCAGTTAACATTGGCGCAATAGAGCAACCAAAAATTCTTCATCCAACAACTTCTCTGTCCAAAGAAGAAATGCAACAATATGTGGAATTCTTCAAATGACGACAAATCAATTTTGCCTGGTCATATGCAGATATGCCAGGGTTAGATCCAGAGCTTATTATGCATCACCTAAATGTTAGTCTAGGAGCCAAACCAGTCAAACAAAAGTTAAGGAAAATGCATCCACATATTTCTCTTCTAGTCAAGGTAGAACTAAAGAAATTACTGGATGTCAGATTCATCAGACCTATAGCTTATCCTCAATGGGTATCCAACATTGTTCCTATTTTAAAACCAAATAAAAGCATCAGAATATGCACAGTCTTTAGAGATCTTAATAATGCATGTCCAAAGGATGACTTTCCTTTGCCTAACATCGACATCATTGTAGATTTAATTGCTAGACACTTCCTGTTTTCTTTAATGGATGGTTTCTCTGGATACAATCAGATCAAAATAGCACCCGAAGATCAAGAAAAGATAGCTTTCACATGTCCATGGGGTACTTTCTGCTGGAATGTCATGCCTTTTGGATTAAAGAACGTAGGTGCTACATATCAAAGAGCTATGACAACTATATTTCATCACATGATGCATACATTCATGGAAGACTATGTGGATGACATATTAGCTAAATCCTACAACAGATAAGAACATATAAAGACATTGGAAAAAATCTTTGACAGGTTAGAACAATACAAGCTAAGGCTAAACCCTAAGAAATGTGCCTTTGGTGTTACTTTAGGAAAGCTATTGGGATACATTGTTTCAGCAAGAGGTATCAAAGTGGATCCAACTAAGGTTAAAGAAATCATGGACATGACATCTCCCAAGAATATCTGTTGGAGTTGAGAAAATACAACACCATAGGAGCCCAAATGATCTCTACAAGCTGAAAAACCTGTTACAAGGAGAAGCAAGGAAGCAAATCACAGAAGGAACAAAAAAACTGGAAAAATATGCTCCAAAAGATGAAAGCTCAATAATCTCCAGAAATGTATTGTCAATAATAATCCTTCTTACAAAGAAAAGAACAAACTCAACCTTTAATAGGTCAAGAAACCCTAAAAGGGAAAACCTAGGTTTGCACATAATAATTAATAAAAGAATTAATTATAATGCACCTAAAGTTAGCTTAAGTGTAAAAGAGATAAAGGGAACTTAAATAATTAAACAAATATTGTTTAATTAATCAAGTAAATACCTGAATACTCTAACACCCCTCCTTAAGCTAGACTTAGGGAGAAGCTAAAACCTAGAATAGCTACTGAAAGCAATAAAGATGGGTCTCGACAACAAGACCTGATTAGGTACCCAAATACAATAAAATCTCTATGAATTGGAGAAATAGAGAAAACCATGTGGAACAAAACTCTACTCCAAAAAGAGATGGAAACAAATACCACTGAAGCATGAAGAACCTGCAAACTCTGTCGAAGAATAACTGTTGTGCTGAAGAACCTCCACTAAAATAGAACATGACCAGGTAGAGAAGACTATGATCTATATGAGTTCCCTCAAATGACACTACTTGAATCAGAAGGAAAAGAAGACAAAACAACTGAAATATATAGATGGTATGAAAACACCAAAGCCTGAAGAGATGATCAATTGAACCATGGAAGCATTAGAACCAATAGGACAAACCTCCCCATAATGTTGAAGAGGGAGAGGGATAGGAACACTGAAAAGGATAGCCAAGAAGAACTGTATGATGAAGAACCGGGAACATCAAAGGTGCTGAGACAAGTACATGGTGTCATGGAAGGAACACTCACTTGACACACATCATGAGGCAAATGTCATGGAAGGAACACTCACTAGACAAAGGAAGATGGCAAACAATAGGCAAACATCAACCCACTCATGGCACTTTATCAATAGTGCATGTACAACAAGGCACAAGATGTGCAAGATCCCAAGTAAACAATGCATGATGGCACTTTATCTCAATGTGTTTGCCTAAATACAAGCTACAATGATAAGAAGACTGGAAATAGAAATGAGAACCAAAATAGAGACATCCTACTCAGAGAAGAGATCCCAGGACCTGAAACAACCACGATATCCACCAAAGTGTTGAAAAGCAAAAAACTGAATAAAATATGTATGGGGAAGAATTTGGAAATAAAAAATCATATGGCTGGAAATTACATAGCACATGCTTTCCAAAAATATAAACTTTTCAAAAAATGGAGTTCGGATGCTCATTCTACGTCTCCTGGAGTGCAAAAACAAGACCTCACTTTGACTGGAAAAAAACACAATCAAATAGTAAAATTGGAAAAAATTACCAACATGACGAGGTCCGGCTCAGAACCAAATTTCTAACGCCTATTAATTTTCAAAAAAATGACTCTGTATGCCCAAGATAAGGCCAAAAAACCAAACCCCCCCCTGAAAGAGGCAAAAAAGGTAGTTTGGTGGCCAGGCGGTGGTCCGGTGGCTAGTGGTTGGTGCTCCGCTAGCGGTCTGGTAGTGGTCCAGTGGTTGGGAGGAGCTCTAGTGGTAGTTGGGTGGTGGAGCCAGGGCAGCTACCAGCAAGGGAGAGCACCGGCGGAGTGGTGGCTGAGCACGGGCGGTGGGCATGGTCGGCGATGCTGCAGGTGACGATCGGGGAGCTGAGCACGACAGCAGGGCTGCGGGGAGTTGCGGCATGGAGGAGGCCGTAGGGAGGCAATGGCAGTGCTGCGACAGCGTGAAGGAGGCTAGGAAGGCAGAGCTAGGGGCTGAGCATGGGCGGCGTGAGCGGAGGGGGCCGTACGACGGTGGGAGCTATCGAGTGGAGCTGTTGGGCCACTGGCGGTCGCAAGGAGGCCGATAGGGGGCCGGGAGCCGACAGGGGGCTAGAGAGCGTGCCGATAGGGGCCGGTCTAGTAGCAGTTGGAGGGCCAGTGGAGCGGGGCCCGAGGCGGTCAGAGCTGTGGTAGCGACAAGGGTCAGGGGGCCCCACGGTACCTTGTGTACCATGGGGAAACCCCCCCAAAATGATTTTTGACAAAAAAAAAAAATTGAAACCTTTTTTCTCACCCTTTTTCTTTTTGATTTTCTTTTTTTTTTAAAAGCAAATTTCAGCCTGCGTGCCATAAAAAGGCAAAAAAAAAAAAATTGATTTTTTTCTCGAACTGTGTGCCAAGGCCGTATGACTTGGATCTGAGAAAAAAAAACTCCCAGAGGCTTAGGAACCAAAATAGGTCAAATTTTATATGACCATAGGGGTTTTTGGACCTTTTTAGCATGATGGTGAGGTTTGTTTAGGCCCAAAGTGCTCATAAAAAAGGCCTATCCCTAGGTGCATAAAAAAATTCCTAAAACCCCAGATCTGCTTCCAATGCAAAAATTCTCAAAATAAGAATAGGTAGTTGCAAATCTAAAGCTCTGATACCATGTTGGAGTTGAGAAAATACAACACCATAGGAGCCCAAATGATCTCTGCAAGTTGAAAAACCTTTTGCAAGGAGAAGCAAGGAAGCAAATCACAGAAGGAACAAAAACACAGGAAAAATATGCTCCAAAAGATGAGAGCTCAATAATCTCCAAAAATGTATTGTCAATAATAATACCTCTTCTTCATACAATGAAAAGAATGAACTCAACCTTTAATAGGTCAAGAAACCCTAAAAGGGAAAACCTAGGTTTGCACATAATAATTAATAAAAGAATTAATTATTATGCACCTAAAGTTAGCTTAAGTGTTAGAGTATTCGGGTATTTACTTGATTAATTAAACAAGGAGTGAAAAAACAAGACCTCACTTTGACTAGAAAAAACACAATCAAACAACAAAATTGGAAAGAATTACCAATATGACAAGGTCCGGCTCTGATACCATGTTGGAGTTGAGAAAATACAACACCATAGGAGCCCAAATGATCTCTACGAGCTGAAAAACCTGTTACAAGGAGAAGCAAGGAAGCAAATCACAGAAGGAACAAAAACACAGGAAAAAAATACTCCAAAAGATGAGAGCTCAATAATCTCCAAAAATGTATTGTCAATAATAATCCTTCTTACAAAGAAAAGAATGAACTCAACCTTTAATAGGTCAAGAAACCCTAAAAGGGAAAACCTAGGTTTGCACATAATAATTAATAAAAGAATTAATTATTATGCATCTAAAGTTAGCGTAAGTGTAAAAGAGATAAAGGGAACTTAAATATTTAAACAAATATTATTTAATTAATCAAATAAATACCTGAATACTCTAACAATATCAGTCAACTAAGATCACTCCAAAGAAGACTCCAATCAATTAGAAGATTTGTTGCTCAACTAGTAGATAAATGTCAACCATTTACTCATCTATTGCACAAACATGTTAATTTCAAATGGGACCATCAATGTGAAGAAGCATTCAACAAGATCAAGGCATATCTCATGCAACCACCTGTTCTAATGTCACCAATTCCAAGGAAGCCATTATTACTCTATGTATCAACCGCCAAAGCATCATTAGGAGTTTTGCTTGCACAACATGATAATGAAGGAAAAGAACAAGCTATCTACTACATCAGTAGAACACTAGTAGGATATGAGATCAATTATTCATCAATAGAAAAAGCATGCTTGGTAGTAGTTTTTGCTTCTCAAAAATTACGACACTATCTACTATCTCACTCCATCAAGTTAATAGCTAAAATTGATCCTCTAAAATATTTACTCAGCAAAGCAACATTAATAGGACAACTATAAAAATGGATCATGATTCTAAGCGAGTTTGATATTGAATATGTTGATAGAAGATCTATCCAAGGACAAGTTATTGCTGACCAACTAGAAGAGGCACCACTTCAAGATGATCATCCTCTATAGATTGAGTTTTCCGATGCTGATATCCTAACAATCACAACAAAAGCAGGGCAGCTATACTTTGATGGTTCATATACGCAGTATGGATCAGGAGCAGGAATTCTATTCATCACACCACAAGGTCATACAATCCTAAAAGCATACAAATTAAGCTTTTCATGCACAAATAATATAGCAGAGTATGAAGCATTGGTAATAGGTATCAAAATGGCTATAGAATGGAATATAACACAACTTCAAGTCTTTGGAGACTCTCAGCTCATCATTAATCAAATTAATGATGACTATCAAACAAAACATGACAAACTAATGCCTTATAAAAATATGGTTGAGGATATCAAGAAATACTTTGAAGAAATAACTTTCCAACAGATTCCACGAATCGACAACAAAGCAACAGATGCCATGGCTACACTTGCTTCTCTCCTTCAGACACAGGAAAATCAAGAGCATTATGAATTTCTGGTAGAAGAGTTATTTTATCCTACTCATAATTGTCCTGATTCCCAAACCATCTGTCAACTTATTGGACATGATTCCTCCTGCTATGGCCAAACTTACACATACCTGAAAGATAAGATCTTACCTCTAGATTTATCGAAGAACCAAAAGAGAAACTTTATTTGCCAATCCTCCCATTTTACTCTCATCGTGGATACCCTATTTAAACGAGGTCTAGATGGTACTCTCTTAAGATGTCTCAAACAAGAAGAATCTAAGAAGGCCTTACATAAAGTCCATAACGGCACTTGTGGCACTCATTCAAGTGGTCTTATCCTTTCGAAAAAACTCATACGCTTGGGCTATTATTGGCCAACCATGGAATGAGATTCTTTTCAGATAGCTCGAATATGCAAACAATGTCCATGGGAATCTAATCCATGCACCAGCACAAGAACTTCATGCTTTAGCAACATCTTGGCCTTTTTGCCATTGGGGTCTTGATCTAGTAGGAAAGATAAATCCTTCTTCATCTAATGGTCACAAATTCATCCTGGCAGCTACATAATATTTCACAAAATGGATTGAGGCGGTACCTCTCATCAATATCATAGGAAAACAAATTGCTGCATTTATCTTGAATTACATCATCTGTCGCTATGGAATACCAATGACCATTATCACTGATAATGGGTGACCATTCAAAAATCAGGATGTGCAAGAGCTATGCGACAAGTTCAAAATCCAGCACAAATTCTCCACACCATATTATCCACAAAGAAATAGGCAAGCAGAAGCATCTAACAAAACTATTATGAAAATCCTCAAAAAGACAGTGAATGATGCTGGGAAAGATTGGCATATTCAACTAAACCCAGCTCTATGGGCTTACCATACCAGTATCTATACACCAACAGGTGCCACGCCTTTCTCTCTTGTATATGGTTCAGAAGCCATATTTCCAATTGAATTAGAGATACCCTCTCTACGTGTATCACTAAAAGGTCTCATCCCAGATGAAGAACAAAAAGCATCTAGACTACAAGAGTTAGAACTGATCCATGAACGAAGACAAAAAAAATAAAAAATAAAAAACACTGAAAAAGCAAAAAAAAAAAAATCAAATATGGGAAAAAGTGCAGTAAAAACAGATGGTGAAAACTTGGCAAACATACGCTATCTGTCCGCTAGCTCTTCCATCTATTAGTTCATGTATCTTTCCACTTGCATCCATTCATTTTCCATCAGCGCTGACCATCATAAAACCTTTGTACATACTCGGGCATCGTAGCGGCTCTCTCACCATGGTTTGGATCATTGGGTATATAATAACGAATTTTTTTCTAGGCTTGGGGCAAAATCCTACACCTAGCTAGGGGAAAACTCTTGATCATTTTGAGCTAAATCAAATATGTAGAACAACGGTTAGACAACTCTTATCAAGTGAAAACTGAGACATATCCAACATTGAGCATGAGATCAAACTATCAATTATTAAGCTATCATGAAGTCAATCTAAGCACATCACACACTTTACAATGGATTATATCTTTTGGATAATAATTTTAACATGATTGTTCAACTTTTCTATAATTTCTTTTCACTATCATGATTTCCAAGTGACTCCAGGATGTCTTAGACTAGAGGAACAAGGAAGAAACATGATATTTTTCTTGTCTGTTGTCTGAAAATTAATCATTAATATGTGCAAATTTGTCTCGAGACATGATCATCAAAATATTATTGAAGACATTTCTGATTTGTGTATTGAAATGATTAATACTACCTGTTTGATGCAAATAACACTCAGGTCATCTCAGTTCAATTATACCTCGATGCTTGTATTAACTTGCTATATCAAAATTCAAGCAAATAGTGCTAAGGTCATCATGGTTTAATTATACCATTGATGTTTTCACTCACTTCGCACATTTCAAAATCTTAATGATGACAAAAATGCAAAATAATCCAATGACTAGTCCGGTCATAATTTGCATCTCATTGCATTTTTCATTTGCATTTTAGCTTGCGTTTCATTATTGCATGGGATCCCGCACGCTCCTTTTATCCAAGGTTAAATCTATTACAGGAATCATCAAAGTATCATCACAAGTGTATATGCAATCAGAATGATGAACTCAGCTCTCTCATGATATTATCGACCTAGCCCAAATCTTATGCTATCTCCCTCAACAGAATCAACAATCAGCATATCCAAATATTTCTGCAACTTGATATCAACAAAATGTTAGTTCTTTATCTAATCAACCTTATCAAATCAAATCAATCAATCAAACCTAATCGGTTCTATCATGTCTTATACAAGATGTATCCTTCCTGAAACCAAACATTCTAATCATGTCTTATACATGATGAATCCTTCCTAAAATCAAACATTTTGATCATCGTTGTCTTATATAGGATGAATCCTTCCTGAAACTAGACTGAATCTCAATCTAATCAATCAAGATTTATCAATCTTATCAATCTAAGAAATCAAGCTAATAAAATAACTCGCATTTTCATCAAAATAGAGTTGCAGAGATCAAATCAAATCTATCAGGATATCAATTTCGCAAAAACTCCAAGGATCAATTATCTCAATTGATCTCCTGAGGGGGCATCATCGTACCAGAATTTAGCAATCAAGAGCTGGGGCATCCTATCAAATCAATATCATCATCAAAATGAGATTATTCTTTGAATCAACACATCATCACACCTCGCTTCAAAGAGGGGCAAAATGTATACACCTAAAAATGGTCTGAAGATAATTAATTGAATAAGCAATTATTTAATTAATCCTCCTTCCCAATTTAATTGAATTTACTAAGCAATTTGATTAAATTTCCCCTTTCATCTACCTATTAATAAATCTAAGGATTTATTTAATAGGTTCATTTCAATAATCCCCTTTGATTAATTAATTCAAATTAATTAATTCCCTCCATCAAAATCATTTCTTCTAAATCCTTTAATTAATTAAAATAAATCAAATTCATGAGTTGTTGAAATTAATTAGCCTTTTCCTATTATTTGAATTTTTAAATTCAAATTCTCCTAACTCCTAACCACCATGTCCCCTTTCCTTGAACACTTTGCCCTCTCATGAGCAAAGCTTTGTGACACTTGTCACTAAGTGTTCCCTTTCATCTAACCTCTTCTAGAAGCTTCTTGACACTTGTCACCATGGATATGACAATGTTCCCTTTCATCCAACCCCTTCTCCTACCAACCTCCAATTGTCCCCTTTCATCCAACCCCTTCTCCTACCAACCTCCAATTGACCCCTTTCATCCAACCTCTTCTCAACCCACCTCCAATTTAACCATTGATATCTTCAGATCAAATCTCGACTGTTGATTCCTGCCACCTCACCCCTAGCCTTGGGAAATCCTATAAATAGATCTCATTTTGGAGCACAAAGGGCTCCCGATTGATTGGTCCCATTTTCATATCATTTTGCATCCCGAATGATCCATCTCATTTGCATTCAAGCATTGCTACTATAGGCATCTAGCTTCTAGCTTATCATTTTAGTATTGTTATCATGTTCAATCTTAGCTTAATTGCATTTTCATCCTAGCTTATTTTCTAGAATAATCATGAAATCATGTAGCTTAATCATGCTATCATTTCTAGATCATGCATCTTCATCATTTAAATCCTCCATTTAAGTGTAGTCAAGTCATTGGAGTTTGCATACCAGGACCTGAGAGCAAAATTCATACTCGCATTTACTAGGAGGCGATAGATCGCTTAGCTATGGTTTTGTCTTTCTTTGATTTAATTCACTAACCATTGCTTGTAATGATTTATTGAGTGCATTGTGTTTGTAGATATAGGTACACTTCACAGAGCACGACAATCATCTTACTAATTTATTTTCAATTTCTATATCTATTCAATTAATCATTCAACCTTTTTCTAAATATTAATTAAATATTTATTATTTAATTAATTATGATTTTAATCCTTTAATTTAAATAATCTTTATTATTTAATTAAATTCAATTTCTAAATAATTAAATAGTTTCTTTAAATTATTTAATTAACTAATTAATTCTTCTAATTCCAGTTCCAAATTCCCAAATTCTAATTTCATTAATTCTTTGAATTCAAATTCTAATTCATAGTCTTCTAATTTCATTAATTCTCCAAATTTAAATTCAAATTCATTAATTCTTCTAATTTCATCTAAATTGAAATACATGTGCATGATTTCAAGTATCAAATTGAAAATCAAAGTCAAAGTTCTAAATATATTCAAATAACAAATTGAATTAAAATAAATTCAAGATTTGATTTAAATCTCATGCAAAGATAAAATTGAAAATAAAAATCAAAGTTCAAGCACATGCTAAATTAATGATTTAATTAAATCATTATCTTTTCAATCTCTATTTCTATCTTCCGCTTTGCTTTTTTCCAAGAAGCTTTCAATCAGTTAACTATTCTATCTATTTTAATTGATTCTTTCAATTAATTGATTAATTGCATCATTCTTTAATTTTCCTCCAATCATTATTTTTCATCTTTCAATTAGCTTTTTTCTCAATTAGTTTTTTTATCAATTAGTTAACTCATTTATCTATTCAATCAATTCTATTCCACCTCCAAATCAGTAGTTCAACTATCAATCAACATGTGAGATCACCTAAGTTCCACATCTTAATCAATGTGTTCCACCTCTCATTCAATCCTCTCCATTAATCTATAAATTGAGCATTCAATCTCCATTTTCATCAATCATGAACTTGGAATCTTTGTGTCATTTGCAAGTTGCCAGCATAATATCTGAGAGCCATCATACCGTAAAGTTTTGGGAGTGGTTGTTGTTGCACCAAAAGATCGACCTTTCAATGCCCGATACAACCACTAGACTTATAGAATCCACGGGAGATGGTTAAGCTATGTCGCAAACACACCGCTTTTTTCTGCATAGAGACCAAGGGTGCACACCTTGCAACAATCCCCCCAACACAAGCGGGGTTTGAACCCGTGACCCAGCTCTGATACCATTTGTTTGGAGTGATTGTTGTTGCACCAAAAGGTTAACCTCTCAATTCCCGATACAACCACTAGACATATAGAATCCATGAGAGGCGGTTAAGCTATGTCTCAAACACACTACTTTTGCTGCATAGAGACCAAGGGCGCACACCTTACAACACGAAGAAGAGAAGAACAATGGAAGCCATATGCAGTCATGGAATAGGGAGTCTTAATTGAATATTTTATATTCCTATTACTTTTCTTTGCATTATTTCATTAGTTTATTTAGGATTCTTTGGTTACATGGGGATTCATGATTTCCCTTTGATTCTAATTGAATAATGATGAATTTTACATACGACACATGTACCATGATATTTGGCTCCTAGTGCAAGGTTTGTCATTGAATGTATTTAATGTTTGTTGCCTCTTTGGTTTTTTATTTTGTTACTATTTACCTTGCAATTAATAGTATTATCTTTTGTTCATTTGATCCTTGCCATAAGAATTTGTGTTGTGTTGTTGTGATCTCTAGCTGTATATTTTTTGGTATCTCTAGGCAACTGTGTTGGGTATTGGAGTTGTTGGAATGTGTTGTTGTCATTGATGTCAACATATTCCTATATTTCTTATGCTTTGGTATTGCTGAGAGTTAGTTTGGTTGTAGATATGCTGATGCAAATTACTGGGTTTTGAGATACTTATCTAAAGTTGATTCAGTATGCGTTTCAGTGTTCTAGAAGGTGATTTGATCGAGTTATGTGATCCGGTGGAATATCGGTTTTCTATTGATTCTGTATTGAAGAGTTATGATTTCAGGTTTGTATTGCTCTGAAATTGATTCTTTATGTTGTGCGGATTTTGGAGTGTTTGGGATGTTCATGTGTGTCCTCAATTCGGGTGGTTCATGATTTGGAACTTCACAAGCATATCTTTCAGTTTGTTGTTGGTGTTCTTGAGTTTCAGTGGTGAAATGGTGATGATTCTTGTTATCCGAGTTGTTGCAGAGGAATTAATGTTGCTTTTTTATGTTCTTCAATCATTTTCTATGCATTTTGGTGGTCCACATTGATCATAGTGTGCATTATTGAAGATTTTATTGGTCTGATGGTATTCTTTGTGTTATACGACTTTTTGGCCGACCCGATGGCTCTTGCGTGTTGTGGATGATCTTGGCAAGATATTTGGTGGTGTTGCGTGTTTGAGGTTTTGATTTGGATCCATGATATGTCCTTGTTGACATTGTATTGGTCCACATATTGATTTATGTATCGTGTGATGTAATTTTATAGTTAGGTCTTATGTGTTGAGCTGACCTTGAGGTTAAAGTTGATGATTTGTATAAATAACTGTTGTAATCATGTAAGATATATGTTTGTGTTTTTTTATGTGTTCTTGGAGAGTGTTATATGTGTGAACAAGCAAATTGATCTTTCAAAAGTGTGTGGAAGGGCAGATAAGTGTTGTAGTGCAGACAATGTGCTTAATCGGAACTGTGATCAGGCATTTGGAGATGCTATTCATTTAGTTCATGTAATCCAAATTGTTGTTTGATCTTTGTAAGGTAGTGAGCCTTCCCAGGGTTTTAGCCCTTTGTTGTTTTTGAGCAGTGAGCTCTAGGCAATGTCCCTAAATGCATGTACATTCCCCATTATAATATTTACACATACTATTGCAGAGTATCGTCATATTGTAGGTAGGTTCCCACTGTGGTTTTTCCCTTTACCCAGTTTTCCACGTCAAAAATCTATGTGTTATGTGTGTTATTGTTGTGTTGTTTATCTTTGTTATTGTTGTTCTTGATCAGATTTGAAGTTGAGGTTAATTTGTTGAAGGTTGGTGAAAACTGATTCATCCCCCCTCTTAGTTTTCCTGCATTGTTGTTCCCAACAATAGGTATCAGAGCTAGATCCTATGGAAGAAGCTTGACTGCTCGAGGAGATCTGAGATGGGAATTGTTGTTTTCAAGAAGGAGAGTCTGAGGTTTGATGGAACTAATTACACTATATGGAAGGACTAGATGAAGTATCATTTGAAGTGCCTTGGAGAAGATTATTGGAAGATCACAAAGAATGCCTATAATGTTCCTCAGAATGGTCTTGTTACTGCAACTAAGATCAAGGATGTTGAACATAACATAAGAGCTAAAGAAGAATTATTGAGTGCCCTGACTAATGCAAAGATGACTAATCTGATGGGATTGCAGACTGCACATGAGATTTGTGAGAAGCTAGAAACCTTTTATGAAGGAGATAAACATGTGAAAGTTGCTAAATTGCAGAGCTTAAAAGGAAAGTATGAGTTGCTGAGAATGGGAGAAGATGAGAATATTTCATACTTTATGGCTAAAGTGAATGATCTTGTGCTGAACATCAAATGTGCTGGAGAAGTCCTTGAAGAAGATGAGATTGTAGCTAAAGTGCTGAGATCCTTTCCTCTTTCTTACAAACATAAAGTTGTTGCTATTGATGAGATCTGGACTATGATAAGAGACATGTTGGTTGGTAAGCTTGCTACTTTTGATTGAGAAAACTTGGTGAATCACATGGCAAAGATGAGACTGCATTTAAAGCTATTGTATCCGAGAAGCAGAAGTATGATCTGGGAGAGAGTTCAACTAGGGTTTCAAAATATGAAATGGAAATGAGAGAGATGGAAGAATAAGAAAGAGAATTGGAAGAGCTTGAAGCACTTATTGCTAGAAGATTGCCTAAGGGAGCCGGTAAGTATGAAGGGAAGTTACCTTTGAAATGTTTTTTGTGCAATAATATAGGTCATTTTTCTTCTAGGTGTCCTGAAAGAGCAGAAAGAGTGTCAAAGTATGATAAGCCTTGCAAGCCTAATCAAAAGTATAGATATCAGAAGAAATGTTATTCTGCTGGTGATGAAGGTGTGAACAATGATGAGTTTGAGAAAGGGAATTCAAAAGATGAATTTGTGTTCATTGCTATCAAGAAAGATGATCTGGTATCTGATGATTCTACAAGCTGCATTGTTGAAGAGAAAGCCTTGGCTGCTAAGATTGAAGAGAAAGATGAATGGGTGATTGATAGTGGTTGTTCACATCACATGACAGGTGATAAAGGTAAATTTGTGAATATGGAGAAGTATGATTGTGGTGTAGTAAGATTTGGAGACAACAAAGCTTGTGTAATCTGTGGTAGAGGTTTTATTTCTCTTGATGGTAAGCATAATACTAATGATGTTTTATATGCTGAAGGTTTAAAGCATAATATTTTGAGAATTAGATAGATGGTTGATAAGGGATATGATTTACAATTCAAGAATGGGAAATGTAAGAAATTGAATAGCTCCAATATAGAAATTGCATTAGGAACTAAAACTAAAGGTAATATCTTTCATCTAAATTCTGGTGAGAAAATTTGTTTAATTGCTCATATTGATGAAAGTTGGCTATGGCATAGAAGGATGTTTCATGTTAAGTTTGACTACATGATTAAGATAAGTTCTACCCAAGCTATTAGAGATCTGCCTAAGATAGTGAAGCCTACTAATCCAGTGTGTAAAGAATGTCAATTGGGAAAGAAAACAAGAATTTCATTCAGGAGAAAATTGTATACATCTAATGGGTTATTAGATCTTGTGCATACTGATTTATGTTGACCTTATAGGGTGAGAAGCTTGCAGGGTGACAAATAATTTATGTCGCTGATAGATGACTATTCTAGAATGACGTGGGTCAATTTTTTAAGGGAGAAATATAAAGCACTGGAGAAATTCAAAATATTCAAAGCTAGAGTGGAGACAAAGATAGGATTAAAGCCAAAGTGTCTAAGGCTTGATAAAGGAGGAGAGTTCACTTCTGGTGAGTTTAATTCCTTTTGTGAAGAGCATGGAATCAGGAGACGATTATTTTCTCTATGAACCCCTTAGCAGAATGGGGTTGTTGAAAGGAAGAACATAATGGCTTTGGATGTTGCTAGAACTATGATGATTGAAGGAAATGTTATGCATATCTATTGGAGAGAAATTTTAGCACTGTTGTGTACACATTCAATCGAGTCCATATAAAATGTGATTCCAGTAAGACTCCTTATGAGTTATGGTTTGGTCATGTTCCTATAGTTAGATATTTCAGAATCTTTGGAAGCAAATGTTATATCAAAATACATGAGGATATAGGGAAATTTGATGCAAGATGTGATGAAGGAATCTTTTTAGGATATTCTACTAAGAGTAAGGCCTACTAGTGTTACAACAAAAGACTAAGAAAAATAGTGGAAATTGCGAATGTGAAGGTTTATGAGAGTCATGAGAAGCAAATTAGAGCATGCAGATATGAATCTGATGATCAAGATGTTACTTCCAAGCAAGTGAAAACTATGAGGATGAAGCAGAGTGATCAGGAAGAGTCAATAAATTCAGATGCTTCTGGCGATGAAGAAGTTTAAGAGATTGAAAAATAAAACAATCAGAAGACCCCCAGGTATGTAAGATTAAATCATTCAAAGAAATAGATTATTGGTGATAAAAATAAAGGTGTGATGACTAGGAGAAGAATTGTTTCTGAAGAGACATGTTTGATTTCCAAAATTGAGCCTAAAGATGTTGTTGAAGCTTGTAAAGATGAAAATTGGGTAAAAGCTATGGAAGAAGAGTTAAATCAAATTGGAAAGAGCAATACGTGGGAACTTGTTCCGAGACCTAAAGATAAGAATGTAATTGGTACTAAATGGGTGTTCTGGAATAACTGAATGAAGATGGAGAAGTTGTTAGAAACAAAGCAAGACTAGTATGTAAAGGATATTCACAAATGGAAGGTAGTGATTTTGAAGAGACTTTTGCTCTTGTAGCTAGAATTGAAGCTGTTAGACTATTTCTTGCATATGCTTCTCATAAGAAATTCAAGTTATATCAAATGGATGTAAAGTCAGCCTTTTTGAACGATGAATTGGAAGAGGAAGTCTACACTGAGCAATTGAATGGATTTTCATTGATAGATGAAGAAGGCATGGTATGCAGATTGAAGAAAGCATTATATGGACTTAAACAAGCCCCTAGAGCTTGGTACGCCAGATTGCATAGGTATTTGATGAAGTTGGGATTCTGTAAAGGTACTATTGATAGTAACTTATACTTCAAGATTGATAATGATAATATTTTGATTGTTTTTTATTAATAAAGCAGTGAGAACAAGTCATTGTTGATGACATTATTTTTGGAGGAGATGATGGTTTGAGTAAGAAGTTTGTTGATGATATGCAAAAAGAGTTTGAGATGTCTATGATAGGAGAGATGAAATTCTTTATGGGATTGAAAATTACACAAACTAACAAAGGCATTTTCATATCTCAATCAAAGTATGTGAAGGAATCACTGAAGAAGTTTGGGTTAGATGAATCCAAACCTATTGGAACTCCTATGGTAATTGGATGAAGGATGACAAAATATGATGAATCTTCGAAGGCTAACTAAACCCTGTATAGATCTATGATTGGTGGACTGCTATATTTAACTCAGAATAGGCTTGATACTATGAATGTTGTATGTCTTGTTGCAACATTCCAGGCTAATCCTAAGGAAAGTCATGTTACTGATGTGAAGAGGATATTCAAATATTTGAAAGGAACAGTTGATTATGGTTTGTGGTATCTGAAGAATGATGATTTCATTTTAAGAGTATATAGATGCTAATTGGGTAGGTGATGTTGATGACTAGAAGAGCACTACTGGTGGGGCATTCTTTTTGGGAAAGAAGTTGATTTCTTGGGCAAGTAAGAAGCAAGATGTTATTTCTTTATCTACTACATAAGCTGAATACAATGTTGCTGCTAGCAACTATACTCAGGTAATTTGGATGAAGCAGATGTTGGATGATATTAGAGTTGTTATAATGAGCCTACTGTTATATATTGTGACAATTCAAGTGCTATCAACATTTCTAAGAATTCAATGTTGTATTCTAAGACAAAACATATATCAATCAAATTTTATTTCTTGAGAGAGTAGGTGAATGAGAAATAAATCATATTGGAGTATGTATCTACAAAGGAACAGATTGTAGATATCTTCATGAAGCCTTTTCCTATGGATACATTTGTATATCTGAGAGAGAATTAGGGGTGATTTCCCCTCCTGGTGTGAACTAGATACATTGAGTTGCATCAATTTGGTGGAATTCATAGTCTTATCATGTTATCCAAATTGATGAGTGGGTGTTGCTACTCAGGGGGAGTAGTTAGTGTGTGATTCAGTTGTTCAAATTTGCAAGTTTATTCTAAGGTAGAGAGATTATTTGGTGTGAGTGAGAGAATACTGATTTGTATATGCCTTTAGCATTAATGTCAAAGGGGGAGAGATGCCTTTAGAATTGATGTCTTATCATACTGAGGTAGAGAGCTATGTGTGCATGATCATAGGGGGAGATTGTGGGAGTTGATTTCTTTCTTTGCATTGATTGTTTTTCACATTCATATGTTTCCATCAATGCCAAAGGGGGATATTATTGGATATTAGAGTTGTTGGAATGTGTTGTTGTCATTGATGTTAATATATTCCTATGTTTCTTGTGCTTCAGTGTTGTAGAGAGTTGGTTTGGTTGCAGATATGCTGATGTGGATTAATGGGTTTTGAGATACTTATCTCTAGTTGATTTAGTATGAGTTTTATCTCTAGTTGATTCAATATGAGTTTTAGTGTTCCGAAAGGTGATTTGATCAAGTTATGTGATTTGGTGGATGACTGGTTTTTTTGTTGATTTTGTATTGAAGAGTTGTGATTTCAGGTTTGTATTGCTCCAGAAATTGATTCTTTATGTTGTGGGGATTTTGGAGAGTGTTTGGGAAATTCATGTGTGTCCTCAGTTTGGGTGGTTCATGATTTGAAACCTCACAAGTGTATCTTTCAGTTTGTTGTTGGTGTTTTTGAGCTTCGATGGTGAAATGATGATGAATCTTGTTATCCAAGTTGTTACGGAGAAATTCACATTGCTTGGTGATGTTCTTTGATCATGTTCTATGCATTTTGGTAGTCCACATTGATGGTGGTGTGTGTTAATGAATATTTTATTGGTCCGGTGATATTCTTTGTGTTATACAAATTTCTGGTCGACCCGATGGCTCTTGCATGTTACAGATGATCTTGGTGGGATATTCGGTGGTGTTGCATATTCAAGGTTTTAATTTGGGTCCATACTATGTCTTTGCTGACATTGTATTGGTATGCATATTGATTTATGTATCGTGTGATATAATTTTGTAGTTAGGACTTATGTGTTGAGTCGACCTTGAGGTTAAGGTTGATGATTTATATAAATAAGTGTTGTAATCATGTAAGATGTATGTCTATGGTTATTTATGTATTCTTGGAGAGTGTTGTATGTGAGAACAAGGGAATTAATCTTTTGAAAGTGTGTAGAAGGGCAGAGAAGTGTTGCAGTTCAAACAATGTGCTTAACCGAAACTATGATTAGGCATTTGGAGATGCTATTCTTTCAGTTCAGGTAATTCAGATTGTTGTCTGATCTTTGTAAGGAAATGAACCTTCCCAGAGTTGTATCCCTTTGTTATTTTTTAGCAATGAGCTCTAGGTAGTGTGTCTAATGCATGTGCATTCCCCATTGTAATATTTACCCATACTACTGCAGAGTATCATCATATTGTGGTTAGGTTCCCATCGTGGTTTTTCCCTTTACCGGGTTTTCCACATCAAAAATCTATGTGTTATGTTTGTTGTTGATATGGTGTTTATCTTTGTTATTGATGTTCTTGATCATATCTGGAGTTGAGGTTAGTTTGTTGAAGGTTGGTGAAAACTGATTCACCCCCCCTCTCAGTTTTCCTACATTATTGTTGCCAAAAAGCTGTTAGGACTGTTTTGTGAATTCTCTAAGGTTGAATTTTTTTATTCTTTGGCCTTAGAATGCTCTTATTTGAATCACATTGGTGGGTATTATTTTTGAATAATGTGTTGTTTTCTCAGTTGCCCTCTACTTAAGTTCATTCCTCAAGGGTTTTATATCATTCAAAACCGGCCTAGTGTCCTATTGTTTCTTTTTAAGATGGTAATTCTAAAGTCTTGAGTCTGCTATGTCCTTCTTATTTTAATGAGCCTTAGCTTTTCAACCCCTTCTACTTGATGTCCTAGGGACATAACTTAATGCACTTGATTTAAGTTATTTTTGGGTGGGACCTCGTCTTTAAAGCCCTCGATACATGTTGATATGTTCTATATGCATTACCAAGATACTGAGTGTCATCTGATGTGGCAACTTTGCAGTGTTCCAAAAGGGAACTTGAGACTCGATGAGGCCTTTTATCTTATTCTACTGAGTCTTGAGTGGTTTTACTTATGCGAGATCTCAAGTATTTACAACTCAAACACTTGGTAAGTTGTTTTGTAGCTCTTGTCGAGTCTCGAGTCATTCCATGGGCGCAGGTGTTAGTTTACTCAGATCTTGGTGAATTCTTTTTTTGTGGTTGGGTGAGTGTTCGAGTAAGAATGGTTGCAAAGTGATCTCTAAAGGTAACTTAACACTCGTTCAGAGGCTTTCCTTCTCCTGGGCAAGTTTCTGAGTAGGTGAAGACAAAATGATTTTTTAGGGGATGAAAAGGATATAGCGTGTCAACTCAAGATGCATCAAGATGACCTAAGGGATTTTAGCAAGCATCAAATTGAAGGGTCAAAAGTGGTCCCCTCAAGCAAGGAGATTCAAATTTCGCTGGTCACCATTGATTGATTTTGATCTAACAATGAGATTCAAATTTGCGTCAATGCCCATTTGCACCACCAAAGTTCACATGAATTACATTTACATGAAGAAAAGACTAAAGATTAAAATTTGTTGTTCGTGTTGTTTTATTTTTGAAGTCTAAAGAAAATTTTGGAAAAGAGAAAGTGCAAAATTAGGGTTCCTGTGAAGATTTCATACCACTACTAGCATTATCACCCAATCAAGCCAAAACCAGTAAGTATCTTATCTCTTTTTTCTATTATTAATTTGAGATTGTGTCAAAAGGAGAGTAGGATAATTAGCTGTAACCTTAGGCTAAGTCATCTATAGAATTTGAGAGGAATATTCAGAATGAGAACAAGTTGTCCACTTCTTCAAAAGTTTCACAGTTAGATGATCCCAAGGAAAAAAAGAAGAAAAAAGAAAAGAACATTCATGATGATCTACTTGCTTTGTTGTCTGGGTCATCATATAGGCCAAATACAGGGGTCTGTGTCCCAAAGTTTTTTGATAAACATGGTAGTTGTAGAGAAAGTTATTTCTTCTTGAAGTCAGAATTTACTATCCTAGAGTGTAATCCTTGGAGGTTAGGGCTTGTGAGGTTGGTAGTTCCAATTTTTTTTGTCAACCTAGATTTAATTAAAGCCTTGGCCCAGTGGTATAACCCTATTGATAGGTACATTAAAGTTGTAAAGGGAAGTTTTCTTGATATTAGCAATGAGAAGATTTTGGAATTTTTTGACATGGAGGACTATAGAGATTACACCACAAAATTTGACTTGGTGAGTTTAAAAGAAGAATATAATGCTATGAAGGTTTTCTACAAGAGAAAATGGTTGCCTATAAACAGACCTAGATATCGTGGAAATTTACACCAATTTTATACAATAGAGAAACCTCCCTATAAAGTGGATTTGTTTTACAAATATTTTGAAATGAGATACTATGAAATCTATCAAGTATTGGGATATGAAGGAGATCCTCTCATGCTCGAAGAAATAATGTTGCTAACCTATGATGTTTAAAGTGATACTGGTTATAGCACATATGATTATCTAGGCCAGTTTGTTGTAGATGCAATTCATGATGTGTTAGTCAAAATACAACAAATTGGTGCCCCAATAACATTCAAATGGTATTCTATATTAATGCATATGCTATCATACCAAGGAAAAAAGTTTAAAGTGTGGGGACCAACCCTCCATGTAAAAGTTCTTTACCAAAATGGTATCAAGAAAGAAGTCCAATTGTGGACTTCGATTTGGGAGTGTGGTTATGAGAATTTTCAAGCCCCCATGTTTGCAAAACATTTTGTAGAGAGGATATACATTTCTTGTGGTATAGAACTCCCTAGGATAACGGAAAAGGTAATGAATTTCCTGAGGCCAAAGGGAAAGGAGAAGGAACCTAAAGCTAGTATTGATTATAACTAGGCTAATTGGTATCTAGCAAAGGAGTATACTTACATTAGAGTTTATGCATTCAGTGGGAAGCCAAATATTTTACCATTCATTCTATCAAATAGAATGGCTACTATGGAGATAGTTTGGTAGATGTTTGTGGCCTCTACTCCTTTTAGGATCCAATCCAAGGGATATTTCCTTCCCTTGTATCTTGAGATCAGTGATTTAATAACTAACTCTAATAAAGGTTATGAGCAAGAAATTAAATTGCTTAATTCTCTCAATTTACAAATTGGGTTAATGACTAGACAGTTTGACCTAGAAGGATATTATTCTTTTGCTAAGAAAGCAATCACACTGGGTAAAGTTGAGCATGAGTTTGTGTTGAATGGAGAACTAATGAAGAAATGCTAGTCTTATGAAGAAGTTGAGGCAAGGAGGTTATCTTATTTTAAAGTGCAAAAGAAGGTTGGAGGATCCACCCTATCAGGGAATATTTCAAGAATAATTTGATAGGGTCAAGAGAATGGAGTTTCTCATTCAAAATACCTCTTCTATTTTGGCCAAATTATTCGCTCCTCCACGTCCATCCCTAAGTCCATCAACATTTGTAGTAGGAGGACTGGTGGTAGCCCCACCATTAGTACAAATGTCTCTGACCATATCTTCTAATGTTGCAATGTCACAAGGAATTGATGAAAGAGCAGAGCAACAAGAAGAAGAAGAGGTAGAACAAGAAGTAAGATTGCAACCTTACATCCTACCTAGTGATCAAAATGATGACATTGTTGAGATAAGTAATTGTTGGGATCCAAGAACACTGAGAGGGGGGGGGTGAATTAGTGCTCTTCTGGTAAGATAAGATTTTATATAAGATTTTATCCTTTTATACCATACACATATAAACCGGTAAACAAATAAGCATATAACTTGAAGCAAATAAACCATCCACATAAATGAATACCATAACACATAGAATTTATATGTGGAAAACCTCAAAGAGGAAAAAGCACGGTGGGATTTGTGATCCACAATATCAATTCACTAGCCATATGAAAGGATATTACATATAATGGGGGCCTACACATGCAAGAAGGCACACTTCCTAGAGCACACTGCTCAACACTAAAGAGTCTCACTGGCTACAAGCTTCTGCTGAAGTAAAACATTGAAAATGAGCTCACAAAATGCATCTGCTATGCCAAATAGAGTTCCAGTTCTAGCTCTGCTCTATACCAATTCATAAACCCTGAACACTACTACAGGTCTCTCTTCTCCTCCAAGAATTCTTTCCAAATTATCTACAGATCATTGCATGATATAACATTCGCATACAAATGATCTACATACATATACTTTGCATTATACAGTTCCGCTATATTCTCCTATGTCACACACTTTTTCACACACTACAAAATGACCTAGCAGACCGACCTATATACCCATTACAAACAGTATGCCTTATGTCGGCTTACAATGCATTACAAAAGATATTCAATGTCGACCTCGACAATAATTACAAAATGAATTTCTAAATAAATCTTCCTTGATGTTGGCTTCCTTGAAGTACTGATGTCGATGCTAGTGCCGGTATAATCCTGGATACTCTAATGTCGGTGTCTACCAGTATATGACTTCTATTTGATCTTGTTGCCATCAATGATAACAAAATGAATCTGATGAGTGTCAATTGCCAACAATCTCCCCTTTGGCATTGATGGCAACACTCATGTGAAAAATGGATTCCCTATAGGTTCAACTAAAATATGCTCCCCCTAAGAAATACACTCCTTCTGATATTCTGATGTCCTTCCCATATGTTCTTATCTGATATTTTTCACATATATACACTCCCCCTTTGGCATCAATTCCAAAGACTGGTGAAAGAATTGAAAGAATTCAGAACAAAAGAATGAATAAATACTGTTTGTTTTGCCAGAGCTTGACTAACTTCAAAATTAATGGGTAAGCCTTATCCAACAACTTTAGGTATGTGTCCCAACTGATTTTGAAAGTATCAGATATGGATGCTAGTCCACTTAGTAAGTGTGCTAGTGTTTCCTTCTCTTTAACTTCTTCCAGTATGGGTTTATCAATCATGTCCATACACTCTCTTTTATGTACACCCAGTGAATCCAATCTGGGACTCACCAATCCTCTAAGACTCCTTGCTCTCTGAATGACTTTATCTCTCTCTTTCTCAAAATAAAAAAATTGGTTCTTTAAGGACAAAATTTGTCCATCAACAGATGTTGTTAGTGTGGTTAATCCATCAAAAGAATGTGCAATGCTAGCTACCTTATCATGTAATTCCTTTAATCTGCTATCTACATTTGTTGTAATAATTTCTATGTTACAATAGACCCTGTAGATATTTATACATTGTTTCAAACAATTCTCAATAGGAATGAGTTTAGCTTCAATTTTCTTTTCTCTATTTCAATGATCTTGTCAAAGGCAACTTTCTTAGCTATAGTAAATCTTTCTAATGCCTGTCGGTCTGATATCTGTTGTAGTGATTGAAAATTGTTAGATATGTACTCAATTAGTGCCTTAAGCTTGCCGGAAGGGCTTGCTTCATTCTCAACCTGACAATCAAGGATTAAATTATGCAACAATATAACTGATTGATCTATTATTCCCTTATCTACAGATCCCTCCTTTAATAGTTTCTGAGTAGCCATCATCATCATCTTAGTGACTGGTTTCTTCTCAACTTTAGAAGTGTCAATTTCTAGAACCTTTGTTGGGGAATCAACATGAACTGCTGGTTTAGACTCAATTCCCTTTACCTTATCTTCTTTAGCACCAGTGGCTTCACCACTTGGTGCAGTGTCAATTAATACAGGTGGAGTATTATCCATAATATTCACAGTGTCCTGTACATTGCCTTGCTCAAAAATAGTTTGTGCTAGTATAGACTGTACACTTTCTCTTACTACCGATTATGTCTGTATATCTATAGTTACTGTCGATGTATTCAAAATTGGAGCTGAACTATCCAAAATACCTTTCCCTTTTTATTTATTTGGAATGGTGGGAGTTGTTGCCTTAACAAATTCTTCATGAGATGTGAGAAAATCTGGATTCTTCTAGAAGAATTTGGTCCAACCCTTAGTGGTCTCATTTATCACCTCATTAACTCTGCTCATCATTAGGCTTATTTGCCAAGGTTTTCTACTAAATACTATTTTGTTTGCAACATCTATGCATCTTTTCATTTCCTCATTATTTATAGCACCACACATTTCCAAAAGTTCCACTTCCTTAATTTCTCTATCCCTCTTTATTGCATCAAGTCTTCTAGAATCTAATTTATTGTACAGTGATAGAGGAATTTCCTTCTAAATTTCTACTAAGGCTTTCTTATATATATCCATGTATAACAAAATTGCCTCTTCAATCTCATTTTTCTCATCATACCCTAAATCTTCATAATACTTAGATACATTTTTCAACATTCCATCCTTTGTAATTTCATCAATTAATTCAACATAGGTCTTTATGGTCTTACTAGATTCAATATCATCACTCTTCTTCTTTTTTCTTGTGGTTGCTAGAGTAGATGTAACTGGTTTTCTCTTTTGTATAGGCTTCCTTTCTGGAGGTGGGGGTGCAGTAGGTTTAGTTTCCTTTCTAACAAGTTTCCTCCTAGGCTCCACCTTCTTCTGCTCTACCAGTGGCTTATCTACTTTCTTCCTTTGTACCCTTCTGAAAGCTAGAGGTTCATTGTCCTCAGGGTCAGAATCATAATTGATGGTAGAAATGTAACCTTTAGGCTTCTTCACTTCTACAGTACTAGCCACTGTCGGTTTGGATCCATAACCAATTGAGTGTCTATCTTATGAATTACATCCTGTATATATAAAAACATCTTTTCTATTTTCATCTCTCTTCTCTTCCTGTTGAAGCTAGTTTTGACTTCAAGGGCCTTCTCTTTTGTCGTGCCAAAATGCTTTGTTTTGTCATCCAATGGGGAATCTAGCATCATTTTTGCATAGAGTTCAAAAATGTTATCATCCACCTCATATCCAAGCTCTGTAACCCATATGGTCCTTGGTTCAACTGCTTCCATGAGAGTCTCATCAGTTTTCACCATAAAACAGATATCAGTGGAGTAATTCTCCACAATGTTCTTTGATATTCTCTTCCTCTGCCTCATGTTTTCTTGGAATGTTTTGAAATAACCCCAAAGTTTCTTATCTCTGTTGGTACCAAGACTGGTGATTTCTTCCTTGATTTGCATACCTACCAGTATGTCATGATCCCAATTCTTCTTCCCTAGACCAGGTAGCTCATTCAGGAAGTAAAGTACTAAACGAACAATCAAGTTTTTGTATCTGAAAGTTCCTTTCTTAACCCCCTTGATCTTTCCAAGGTTCAACATAAATTCACTCCTCAACCATTCACATAAATCATATTTTGCATTATTCCTCAACATCTGATATGCAGCATGAATGCAAGAACTAGCAATAGAATTCAATCGATTAGATTAAGTTACCTTATAACCTATTATCATGCTTGCAAATTTTGCATCAGTGTCAGTGATTGTGTTGATCCTCATTGATCTACTATCAAGAGTTGCACCGGTGAGTTTCTCGACCTTGGTGTTGGAAATTTTCTTGCTAGGTTCTTGTCTAACTTTGGGTAAGTCAGTGACTTCTTGAATAGCCTCCTTGGTGATCATGTAAGGCCGATCTAGCCAAATGAACTCATTGTGAACCCTACTCAGAATGTATTAGATGACCTCATCTTTGAATTCTGATATGTACAGAATATCGGTTAACCCTAGATCCTCAATTTCTTTGTATTCTGGCTTGATGGTTTTGAAGCTGCCCAATATCATGGATTGATACATGCTTTTGATGTCCTTTGTGCCTAGATCCTCCAAGGTGCCATGAATGTATGCTCTCACATCTTCAACATACATCACACCGTTAGGAACCCTAGAAAATTCTCCTGCAGAGTCTTCTTTCTTAGCAATTAGGAGAACCTCCTTGAATACTGGCCTCATCCTATCCTTAACTTCAAAAATGGTTGTATTTGTAATGAAAGTAGGAGCTGAAGATCAAGATGCCTTTTTTTGAAGAATACCTGAAAGTGAACGTTGGTGGAAGATTTAGTGCTTTGCAGATAACTGCTCGAAATCCTTTCAGAATGCCTTTGCTTGCTCTTAATTCACCTAAATGCTTGAATGTAGGGTGAGTGAAAATGAATTCACTTTCTCTTTTTATCAGCGGATAAAACCCTAATCTTTCTTTGTCATAAATGCTTCGCAATGTACCTTACTAGATGTCAGTTTCACAGTCTTATGCTGGGTGAACCTTCAACAATGATGAACTCAACTCTACAGATCTCTTTCAATCTCCTCTAGAGGAATAATCAATATTTTCAATGAATTTGCCAACCCCTAAGGCCTATTCCTCAATTACCGGTGGAATTTCCTACCGGTGCAGGAATGCTCTATTCTACTAGGGGATTTACCGATGTAGATCCATCTCCACTTGGTTCTTCAATTTTTCTAACCCATCTCTTGGTGTGATCGTGTTGTATTTCATCTACCTTCTACTTTCCTTTCTCATTATCTTTATCATTGCTAACCGGTTGAGTCTTGCTTCTTTAATACTTATCAATATGACCTATTTTGTTGCATGCATAACATGTAACATTGTTCTTTTGAATTTCTTTGACATATTTGGTTTCATTCCTTGACCGACAATGATTAGAAAAATATCCAAACTTTCCACATGCATGACATTTAACATTCATTCTGCAATCTTCTGATCTATGACCATATTTCTTGAAATTTGTGCATTGATCGAGAACATAATTGTAGTTTTGATTTGCTTTAATTCTACATTGTTTAGCCATATGCCCAAATTTATTGCAAATAAAACATCTACCATTGAATTTATAAGAATTAGATTGCCTTACCAGTTTCCTCTGTTCTGATGAGTTCTGCATACCAGTTGTCTGATCTTCATTTGCAGTACTAGAGCTTTCACCTTGTACAAATCCAAGTCCACTAGAATCATCAATCTGCATTTTTCTTATCAATAATTCATCCAACTGTGCAACACTAATCCTGAATTTTTCTTTATACTCACTTGTAGTAGTCAGATCATCTCTCAGAGTAGTTATTTGTCTTTCAAGTTCTTGTTCATTGTTCTGGGAGTGTGTCGAATCAGTTCTCAACAGATTATTCTCATGAGTCAATCTACCACATTCGTCAAATTTGTTCTTCAGAGATATAAAAAGATTATCTTCCTTCTTCTTTCTATCTTCAATATCTTTTGATAACCTCATAGTCAGATCTTGCATTTCATTCTTCATGAGCATGTTTTCTTGACTTAGTTTTTGACATTGTTCCTTAAGTTCATTCTTCTCCTCATCATCCGAGTTTTGCAAAAGTTCCTTTCTCTTGGCTTGAGAAGATGATAACCTTTCTTGCAGGATAAGAATGAATCCATTTGCAGAATTCAATCCATCTTGCAATTTCAAGTTCTTCATCCTTTCAACATCATAATCCTCAAGAGACATCTCAAGTTGCTTCTCCATATCCATGTTCAATGATTTTGGTTTCAAGATCTTCCTCAAGCTGTTAAAATTCTTTCGAGGTACCAGGCTCTGATACCAATTGTTCGGATCCAAGAACACTGAGAGGGGTGGTGAATCAGTGTTCTACCAGTAAGATAAGATTTCATCCTTTTATACCATACACATATAAACCGGTAAACAAATAAGAATATAACTTGAAGCAAATAAACCATCCACATAAATGAACACCATAACACACATAATTTATATGTGGAAAACCTCAAAGAGGAAAAACCATGGTGGGATTTGTGACCCACAATATTAGTTCACTGGCCATATGAAAGGATGTTACATATAATGGGGGCCTCCACATGCAGGAAGGCAGACTGCCTAGACAACACTTCTCAACACTAAAGAGTCTCACTGACTACAAGCTTCTGCTGAAGTAAAACATTGAAAATGAACTCACAAAATGCATCTTTTATGCTAGATAGAGTTCCGGTTCTAGCGTTGCTCTGTACCAGTTCATAAACCCTGAACACTATTACCGGTATCTCTTCTCCTCCAAGAATGCTTTCCAAACTATCTACAGATCATTGTATGATATAAAATTCGCATACAAATGATATATATACATATACTTCACATTATACAGTTCTGCTATATTCTTCTATGTCACACACTTTTTCACACACTACAAAATGACCTAGAAGACTGACCAATATACCCATTACAAACAATATGCCTTATGTCGGCTTACAATGCATTAAAAAAGATATTCAATGTCGGCCTTGACAATAATTAAAAAATGATTTTCTAAATAAATCTTCCTTGATGTCGACTTCCTTGAAGTACTGATGTCGGTGCCAGTGTTGGTATAATCCTGGATACTCTAATGTTGGTGTCTACTGGTATATGCCTCCTAAAGCTAGTGGATGCCTTCCATCTGATCTTGTTCCGATTAATAAGAAAAACAAGTTTTCAGGTTCTGAAACCTTTAACATAGGAGATTAAGAAGTATCATCATAGAGTATCTAGACCATAAAAAAACTGCCTACAAAACAACTGGCAAAAAGGCCAGTAAATAGAAAGGATAGCAAAATATAGAAACAACAAAACAACAGAAACTAGGAAAACACTGCACAGTTAAAGAGTCTTCAAGAGGTCCTCTGCCTTAATCACCAACTGGTCATAGGTGGCCGCAACAACTTTGAGTTCATCCAGGTCCTTATTAGTCTTCTTCTCCTTCCTTTTACCTCTGGTTCTTGTTCTAGGTCCTTGAATATCTCCTGTACCATCAGTGTCAAGGTCAATTTCCAGGATGTCCTTCTCCTCATCCAATTTGTTGATGAGAGTTTTGGTATTACCAACAGAGACCTTCAGAATGTTTAAGCTTTGCTCTGCAATACTTTTGAGACATTCCTCAATTTTATTGACTTTACTGACTATTCCCCACATAGTTTGATCCATAGCATTAGCATTCTCTTTCCTCTCCAGCAAGTCTTTCTTGATTTGCTCGAATCTAGGGTTGAAGGAATCTCTTATATTTTCAGCTTTAGCAATTGTATTTGTCAAATCCTCCATATAATCTTCCATAGTCTTCCCTTCACCCGTGTTGATAGTTTCCAGAATCTAGATTTTGTGGTTGAGCTTCTTGTTTTCATCCACAGCTTTCTTGTAACTGGTGATTAACCATTCCATGGTGTCCATAAAACCTTTTAAACCCTCAGGAGGAGGGTTTGAGGGGGGATCTATCTTCCCGAAGTTGTCCTGTTCCTTATTTGGGGTGTCACCAACAGTAGCTTTATCTTCATTCCTATGAACTTCTCCAGTGGTCGCCTCCTCCAAGTTCTAATCAACATCTGAAATCTTTTTCTGCTTATGTTCCTCCTGCTCCTTCACATTCTCATCCTTTCTCTTTTGTTTGTTTCTGGTCTGAGTATAGGTTTTGGTTTTCTTTTTCAGAGAACCCTGGGGTTTCTCCTTCTCTGAATTTTTAGAGACCTCCTCCTCTGAGGAGGAGCTTATCTAGAGAATTTTGCCTTTAGATTTCTTGCCCTTTGAGGAGGAAGGCCTGGTTTTCAAATGTTTCCTCTTCTTTCCTACTTGAACTTCTGAGAATCACTCATTGGATCACTATCAGAATCCTCATCCAAAGAAAAAATAGAGTTTGACCCATCCCCCTCAGACTCAAAAATAAAGGGCTACGAGCGGGCTATTTGGTTAGCCTTGAGGTGGTCATAAATAAGAACCATTAAGCCTTGATGAATGGCAGTGTCACCCATAGGGTTCTCTTTATAGGCCTTAATGGTGACATTCATAGAACATAACAAAAAATATGGAATGTTAACCTTCTCGTCATGCCTAAAACAATTCATGAAAACAAAATGGTAGCCGTATACTTTAGTGAATCTACCATCCAAAGTAATATAGTGCATTATAACAAAAAGGACCTCCCTCCATGGTTTAACAAAATCCCTAGGGGGATAGTAAGTTTTACTTAGCTTCACCAGGTGTTTTTTCTCCTTTTCAATTTCAGAATATCTTTCAATGGCCTCCTTGCTCACTTTTCTGTCTCTGTAGTAGTTGCTTCCTTCCCTTCGGAGTCCCATGACCTGGGTAATAAGGTCTTCATCTATGACAATAGACTAGTCTCTCATCTTCAAAGTACCCTTTCTCTAATTTTTGCAAAAGAAATTGGTGACTTCCATCTCATCCTTTTGCCATAAATGACAACAAAATGAATCTGATGAGTGTCAATTGCCAATAGTGATTACTTGGTTGAAGATGTGAGAAGGGCTTCTAAAGCATTTTTATCTGATCATGAATTTATTTATTCAAAGGAATTTAAATTGTTTTTATACAAATAGAAAGGACGAGAATTAATTGGTAAACAAGTTGACATCCCCAAATAGAAATGTGAAGAATACAATAGAAAATTCTATGAAGGTGTGAAGGAAGAGTTTGAAAGCATGACACCTAAGAAGGGGAGAGAATTGTTGAAGAAAGTTGGTTGTTTGATGATTTTAGGGATGGAAATTTCTTCCTATATTGTTTTTGATAATATGAGGAGAAGCCAAGGAATTAACTTTCACCTTATTGATGAAGGGCTAGACAAACTGTGTTTTGGATTGGAGTTCAAACCCTCAGACAAGACTCTGTCAACGTGGTGCTTATATCTAGAGGGCAAGAGGTCAGTAATAATCACTGACCCATAGAAAGTCCTGGGGTAATTTATGGTTTATAGATTGAAAGAAATTTTGACTATTGAGGTAGTAGAGTTAAATGTAAACACAACTCTCTTCAACAAAGCAAAAATGGAAGAGCAAGAGGAAATTATTACACAAATTGTAAAGGAGAATAATGACTTGAGAGAGGCATTAGGATTATCTGTAGGAAAGGGCCTTCTATTGGAATCAGAGGCTACAACATCAAAATCACAAATAGATATTATCCTTGAGAGGGGTAAAAGAGAAGAAGCAGAGAGACGATTGGTCAAGGTACAACAAGAATTAGTATCCTTGAAGAGGGAGCTCAAGATGAATAGGTTTAGGATTATTTAGAATCTCATTAAGGAAAATTTGAGTGAATGCTACCTCATCTATAGGTTCTATGGACCAGGCATCAAGAGATTATTCAAGTCATCCAAAGACAACAAGAAGTAGAGTTTCATCTGAAACTTATATTGAAATACTTGTCCAAAAAGAAACAATTACTCTATTGCCTACACAAGTTTTTTGAGGCTATTAAGGATAAAGAAAAGGGACTGTGGGAAAATATGCTGAGTGAATTGGACGCTACAATGTCTAAATTTGATGCATGACTAGTTGAGGATCGTAAATATCATGGGCAAGTAGTGAAGGCTTTGCACAGGTTCAATCAATTGCAAGGTATTCCTCCTCCCTCATTCATAAAGGACAATGGGGAATATAAAAAAGAGTCAGAATGGAGAATGGAGATTGGGAAATATCTTTGGCACAAAATAATTGATAAAATCATAGATGATATAGATAAATTAGAAGAAAATTTTTAGGTGCAACTGAGTGATTTATATGAGCTAGAATACAGTGTTATAATTTTGAATAGATTAAATTCTTCTTTAGTAAGCCCAACATATAGTGCTCATCTTGATACCTACCATCAAATTTTACTTAAGGAGAAGTAAATGAATGAAATGAGGAGAAATTTTAGTGCCTTGGTCATTCTTGACCAAAGATTTCTTATTTTATTTACATCTCATTTCCAACATAACTTCCAAATGCCACCTTGACATCATATTTGTTCTCTTCTCCAACTTAGCAAAAGGTGTAACAATCGAGGAAGTGGTTCAACAAGAATCATTGTTAGTTGTGAGTTACTTTTGCCTTCTCTCATGCTTCTTGTATCATGTGATGTCCCTGGTATATTCTTCTGTTGTAAATTTAAATTTTGACAAGTGGCGAACTGACATGAAGCTTTGTTGCTCTCTTGTTTCTATAAAAGGAAATTTAGGGTCATTTGCAAAGGGTTTTGAAATGTTTTGTATGGACACAGTGATAAAATAGAATGTTCTCCATATTATGAGTTTTAATAGGGTCTTTTTTTGGTGAATTGTACTGTTGCATGCACAAAAAATTAATGAAAACATTACCATAGATTATCTCATAGTTTGTTCTCCTTTGGTTATATGATTTCATTTATCAAGGATAAATGAAATTGTCTTTATGAATTTCTTGTAGATGTGTGATGCATTAATTGGTTTTTCTTCAAGGAGGAAACTAAATACTAATTATGAATTACAGTAACTTCAGGAGGATTGGGTAATTTGATACGTATTATTTATGTGTATGACAATGGGGTGCATTTGTAAGGCATTTGTATCCAAAATAGTGCGTACAACTGGTGTCAAATCTATCAGATATGTGACTTTGTTCCAATGGATAATGCATTGGTCTTGTTATATACAATTTTTTAGTAACCAACTCTAAATCAAAGTAATCTTTATTTTCTAGTTTAGTAAGTGAATATTTTAGTGGAAGGTTTTACTCTGAGAAATCAATTTCATGATCCAAATGTAGAATGGAGCCTATTTTGAAGAGGGCTCAAGTATATTCTAAATAGTTTTGCTGAGAGTCATCTGTTAACAAGAAATATTCATCATCATTTGTTCTTGACCTAACATTATTGCTAAGGTTCACCCACCTAGGTCTTGTAGAGCCTAAAGAGTAGGAGAATTGCATATCTTATTGGTAATTCTTGTTAACTAGCCAATTGTTTCAGATTTTTGTTGATGGATGAAGGCTAATTCTTAGGAATGCTGAATAAAAATTTGGAGGAACTAACAACAAGAGAGGGTGTAAAGGGGAATTGTTGATAAGATTGATTTAATCATTGTTAATTATAACCATTTCCCTTTTCCAATTTTCTTATTTTTTATGATATTTTTCTAATATAGGTTTCCAAAAATCTCCCGTTTGTGTTCCATTGAAGAAAGGCACTCCTAGATATTTTGAGGGTAGCTTATCTTCATTAACTTCGAATATCATTTTGATTTTTCTTTGTATTCTCTTTATGTTGTTGAAGAAATATATGTTGGATTTGTTTATGTTTATTGTTTAACCTAAAATATCTATTTATTTGTGTAAAAGTGCATTAATCTGCTTTGTTTCTTTAATGGTAGAGGCACCATATAATATTGTATCATCTGCAAACATTTGATGGGAGAACGTTGGAATTTCTTGTATTATTTTGATTCCTTCCCATTTTCCTTGTGTTTTCATATTGGAGATTGATATGCTTAGTGCATCTACTATAATGACAAAAAGTAATGGCAAAATTGGGTCTCCTTGTCTTAACTCTTTCGCTCCTTGAAAGAAGCCTTGAGGCGATCCATTTATTAGTATGGAGTAGCGTGAGGTTGAGATAAAGTTGTATATCCATTTAAGCCAATCTTGGTCAAAACTAATATTTTCCATTATTTATGTTTTAAAATTCCATTTCACCTTGTCATATGCTTTGGCTATGTCTAATTTTAATATCATGCCTATAAGGTTTTCTTTGCGAATAGAGTGTAAAACTTCGTGGGCTATTATAATGTTGTTTGTTATGTTTCTTTCAGGGAAAAAACCACTTTATTCTTCTGAGATGATTTTTGTCAAGGCTGGTTTTAATTTGTTTGCTATGACTTTAGCTATAATCTTGTAGGTCGTGTTGCATAGTGAAATGGGTTTGAAATCTGCAAAGGTTTTGGTCTCTAATTTTTAAGGTATCAACACTATATTAGCTGTGTTGAGGTCCTTAAGGAATTTTTTTTCTCTTCCTTGATTCTTCTACTATTTGCTAGATATCTATTCTCATGAATTCCCAGCCCAATTGGAAGAGTAGTGTTGTGAAACCATCCAGCCTGAGGGCTTTATCAGGGTGTAGATCAAATACTGCTTTCTTAATTTCTTCTAGTGTTGTGGGTTGCATGAGAAATCTATTATCTTCATCTAATATTAATTGTGGTATATCATTGATAAAGTCATTTTGTAGTTTATCTGCATCTCCCATTCTTTCAAGAATATTCTAAAAAATGTTTAACTACTAACTATTGAATTTATTGTGGATTAGTTGTAATGGTTGACCCTCTTTTTCTATTTAAGTTATCTTGCTTAGATTTTGTTTGAGTTTGAAGGTGTTATGGAAGAACTTGGTGTTAAGATCTCCCTCTCCTAGCCATACTTCCCTAGATTTTGTTCTCTAGTAACATTCTTCCCTACTTAAAATCTCTTTATATTTTGACATCAATATTTTTTCTTTGTCATATTCTCTTTGTGTCATGTCATGTTGGATTACATTTTGGCTTAATTCCTCTAATTTTTGTTCTATTATGATCTTATGCTCAAAAATATTGTCGAAGACTGATTTGCTCCAATATTTAAGGTTCCCAATTAGTTTTTTAATTTTTTTATGGAAGATAAACATATGCGTGACTTTATTGCTAGCTAGTTATTTCCACCATCTTTTCAAATTAGGAAGCAAATCAGGGTGTCTCATCCACATTTTCTCAAATCTGAATTGTGATTTTTGTGCCTATGGATTCTCTATAATTTCTAGTTCTACAAGATAATGATCTGAAATGGGATTCAAATGAATTTGGGATATTGGAAGGCTTAGATTATTAATCTAATTTATTGATAGAAGAAAATGATCTAGATGTTTTGTAATGTTTGTGAATCTGGATTTGTGGTTGTTCCAGGTGAAATTTCCATTTATAGGTTTACACTCCATAAGGGAATTTGTATTAACAAAAGCTTTAAAATATCTCTAAACTTGTGTGATTCTTCCAACACCTCCCAATTTCTCATTTAGGTTTACTAATGGTGTTAAAATCCCCTCCTAAAATGTAAGGATCTTGAATGAAATTGATGATATTGCCTAATTATATTCATAGATTTTGTTTATCATCTGTTCTTATTGGTCCATATATATTAAAGATAGAGAAATATAAAGGAGTTTGTATGCTACTTACCTATGGCCATTGCCCATATTTTATAGAATTCTTGATTTTGATGTGTACCTAATTGGGTCTCCAAAGCAACCCTAAACCACTTAAAGCACCTCTTGCTTCCATAAAATATCCTTCCCACCCTTTATAGTGCTTAATGAGTTGGTCCAACTCTAATTTTGTTAGCATGGTTTCCTGAATGAAGATGATATCATAATGCTATTTTTCTAGATGACATTTGACTAAGCATCTCTTGTTAGGGGTATTCATGCCCCTGACATTCCACATGAGGAGCTTCATTTCTTTCCAAGGGAAGATTTGCCTCCTTGGTACCAGATTGCAGTAAATATGTTTTAATGGCAGTAAGTTCCCTTCTCATGGCTTCATCTTCCTACTTTTTTACATGTTTTCCTTCCTATACCCTTATTTTAAGGGTAACTTTTTTAACATTAGCTACAATCTGAGTAATGCTTCTTTGTTTTATGATATCCAATTCATATATTGGATCTACACCAATCTCTTCTTGGTTTGTTTCTATGAATTTATTGTAATAGGTGAAAAAATAAGGTTTCCACCACAAGAAGGGAGAAGACCACTAATTTTTGTTTAGGGACCAATTACATTAAAGAGGGGTGAGTCCAACATATCCAACCTCAAATCAGCAAGGATAGTGCTAAGAATTTTTATTAGATTCACTATATTGGAAATTGAATACTCTCTTTTAAGTTGAATTGTGAAAATGCTGAAATTAGGGTAAATGTGTTGAAATTGAAGTAAAAATGCATGAACAGTGAGCTATGATTGTCAAATGAAGCCATGAACCTAAATCTAAGTAATATATATGAGTGTCTGAATCTATTCCTAGAAGGTCATCTTAAATTGTCAGGTCTAGATTGCTCGTCGCTCTAGTCCTCCACACTTTTCACCATCCAAAGGGGAACCTGTTTGTCTCTGTGAATTATGTTGATCCTCAAAGTTACAGCTTCGTACATGTTCCTCCACACACTAGAGAAGGGGAAATGATTCGGAATAGAGGTTTTCCTAAGTCAAACCTCAGTTTAAGAATTAACCTTGAATGAAATATTGAAAATATTGAAATAAATAATGAAAGGATATATCTCATATTTGCAATGGTTGATGGTGGTGCTTTGCTTCTTGAATGTAATCACATATGTTGTATAAAATGGCATGAACATGAAAAAACTCTAATCACACACACATTCTTGCATACGAATGATGTAGTTTTGTTCTACAATGATTGAATGAAGAACATGCAACCTTGAAGATATCTAAAAATGCTTGATGATGAATGCTTCACAAATGCACATATGTTTGATTACTTAGAGATGGATACTTAGTTAGGATGAAATTAGGTTGATCAAATATCTTTATATAGGGGTATCTAGGTCATTTACTAGCTAGGATAAGCTCCAACGATCATGCGAAGCCACAAAGTTAATTTCTCACTAGAGAGATAGGGCCCAACTAAGAGGGACCAAGGTCCTAGGACCAGGGCACTAGCACCATGGTCCTCAGTCAGGGACCTTGTTTTAGCCCCAGGGAGAAGGATAACACTCTAGGAAATTAATTGGTGGGTGTGCATGGCATCAGAATCAGAGATAAAACACTAAATAGACCTAAATAGGAGATGAGGAGGGGACATGCTAAAGCAGGGGCACAAACATGAGGTGTAAATTGGCTTGGTGACAATTTATGATGCTACATTTATATTTTGCCTATTCTTTAATTGGAGTGGCATTGTACAAATTATTAAAACTTAGGTCTTCTGTTGTGGTATATATTCCTTCATTAGATCTATTTATTTCTTCTTTCTTCTGATTCCTCATATCTTCTTCTAGTATTACTGTATTATAAAGAATCATTTTCATCCCCTGTTCAACATCAAATACTTTTCTTTCCTCATTATTTGTTGTATTGGGTGATTTCTCTGTCTTTTGGTTGGAGGATGCATTGCTCTTTTCTATCTTTTCTTGTTCCCACATCGCCTTTCTCTCTATTGATTTTTTTCTTTTAATTTCTTCAGCGATGATTTTTACTTCTGATGCCCTTTGTGGTTTCATTGTGGTTTTCCTTTTCCATACCATTCTCTATGACTCTTCCTCCAATATAATCTATCTAGGGCATCGATTCCCTAGGTGTTTTATGCTATTACAATATGAGCAATAAAACTTGTCTTCTTCAATTTTTAGTTCATGTTTCAATATACCTACCTTTGTAATTAAATGGATTTGCTCTCAGGCATTTTCTAAATAGCAATTATTTTGATTTAGGCGAACATGGCCTAGAGTCTCCCTACCCATTTATAAGCCTACTACCATGCCAAATGTATGTCCCAATCCTTTTGAGATAGTCTCTTGTCCACAATTCCATTGGTAAATTGTTTAACTAGACCCAAAAAGCTCCTTTCGAGGGTATAGCCATGACCGGATTGAAGTTCCTTACTCATTTTTGTAGATAAACTAAATTATTTTTGAACCGCCATACTCCTTGTTCAAGTATATTATTCTGATTCTACAATTATTAAAATAAAAGGATTTAGGGAGAAAATGCCCCATTGTTTATGAATTCTTCCTTGTTAGGTTTCCATTCAGTGACTCTTCCGATAGCTACATTTTTTTCCAAGAATTGTGCCTCCTCTTCAATGATATCCTCGACATCGATTTCAACTACAGATGCTTTTGCAGGTGTTGTGCTATTTCTATATGAAATTTTATTCTCCTTTGGTCCGCGCTTCATTGGTTTTGAAATGTTATTAATGCTTGTTTTACTGTCCTTCTTCGTATACTATTCTAAATGTCGATAATACAATTTACTCCTTCGACATACACTCGTGGGTAGGCTTTCCTTATACTTGCCTCAATATTTTTCTCTTCTTTTTGTTTGGGTTTTTGTAATCCATCTTTTGATTTGTTACATCAATTTAATACATTTATATATTATGTATAGATAATATTTATTTCAATAAAGTGTTCATTTATTTATTCATTCATTATCTTTATGTACTCATTTTTATTATATTTGGACTTATCTAGATTTTTTTTATATTTTTCTAATGTATATCTTAATTGCTTATATTTATTCATGTACATTTATTATATATTTCAATATGAACATTTTTTTATGTAGCAAACCATTTTATAAATGCAACCTCAACTTCATCTAACAAATTTGATTTCTTGAAGTTCAAAATTGAAATGCAAATTTAACTTAATCTTGTCTATTTATGTCTCACCAAAGATTGACTTGGAACATTTTTAGATGATTTAATGCTATGTCCTTATATTTAAAGTCATTTCCAAAAGCAAGGGATTAACCTTGGAATAACATGCTTAAGCATTAATATTTCAAAATTTAAATTTTAATCAGCTTTTACCTTTTCCATTGCTACCAGAAACAACTTAACAAAAGTTTGTGTGATTTATTACCATGTCCTTGTATTTAAGAGCATTAAATTGTATTTTATTATAGGTCTCCTAGAAAATCCTCTCCTCTCCAACACTTTTTTAAGGCTCAATCATTCTAGGACTCCATCATACTTTTATTTTATATGATTCTTATGTTGTAGCATGTTTCAAGACCTCCTAGTTAAATAGTTGAACTGTCTATGTGTGTGGGTGGGTGTTGATTAACACTATTTATATATGATGTTAAGTCCTAATCCATGACTTGTGATGTATCATATTATCATTTTGGGCTAATTATGAGTTTATTAGGGTGCATGTTTAAAAGATATACTATTAGTTCCTGTAGATGTCTAAAATTTATTAAATTGGATATTTAATTAATTTTCCACTTTGTACATAATTAATTAATTTAATTATGTCCATCCTTATTCTTCTCAAAATTAATTAAATCAAATTTAATTAATTTTGTCACTATAGTCCAATAATTAATTTGCCAATTTATTAATTAGTTTCCCATTCTTCTAAAGTCATCCAAGTTATTAATTCTTCTAAAATTCTTCTTAGTTAATTAATTTTAATTTATTAACTTAATCATGTGATTCCTACAAATCACTTTCTCTAATATCCACTTAGCTTAATTAATTCTTCTCGAACCATGATTAACATTATCCTCCAATTTTATATTCTTCCACTCATTCTCTCTCCTCATGTCACATCCTGTTAACTTTCCCACTTGCACTCTAATCTCTTATTAAACCATATAATCACCTCTCTTAATCATTTGCACAACCCTAATCCTCAAGATTAGGAACAAGTCAACCATTTTCCATAAATGGTTTGTCCCTCTTTATCCTCCAAACCTTAAATGCACCTACTTTGGTCATGTCAAAGGATTTCAAATACTTTGCACATTCTCATGCCTTCTCTTCTCAAGCAATTTTTAATTCCTTTTCTCCTTTATTCTTTCTATGCAATCTTCTATTTGAGAATTTTTAATTCTCTTGTCCCTTCCCAAGGAATTTTTAATTCCTTTTTATTTCTCCAATGTGCCTAGGGATCTCTTCCCTATGCACCTTGAGGAGTGTGGAGACAAGAAATGCTTTTATGAAAAATCTCTTGGTCTCCACACCTTGTCCTCACAATCCTTCCCATCACTTTCCTTCAATCTCCACCCTCCATTCCAAATCAATCTTGGCCCTCTATTTTGGCCTCTTCCAATCTATAAATTGGAGTCCCCTCCCCTCATTTCTACATCCATCATCTAAGTAATCTCATGTTGGCCTTTTAAGATCTCAAATCATCTACCATATCCTCATAATGCCCAAAAAATCCTACACTTAGCTAATTTCATCCATCTTCATCCCATTTCATAAAAAAACCAGATGTTGTTGTAGTGGAGAGCATTCTGCATCCCAATCAAGAAACCAATCCAATCAAGCAAGGAGGGGGCACACTCTTTACTTCATCGAAGGTTCAAACCAAGGGAGGATGTAAGTATAACATTCTATTTTTCTTTTTATTGAGTTATTTGTGTGGTTTACATGCATTTGGATGGACTAACACTTTTCCTCTCCTCTAGTTCTTGACAAGGCAGGATACTATTGCATTCATTCAATTTTTCTTTTTCAATTAATTTAACCAATCAGTAAAGATAATCTAAATTTTTAGACAAAAAGCTTATAGTCTTTTTTCTTTTTCAAGATTTTAAAATGTTATTTTTCTTCCTTTCAATTGGTTAGAGTAAGCAAAAAAAAAAAAATTTGTTAGAAAAAAATACAAATTTATATATATTTAATTCACATAGGAGTTATTAATGTTTAAAACAAAGGTGAAATGACATTACTGATGTCAATTGTATGTTAATTTATATTTTCCAGCAGATTTTATGAAATCAGCATAGACATGGAAGTTCATAGGAGGATTAGTTGGGGAAGTTGGGGTGCTCTGCAACTAGGGCACAAACTTTGGAGGTGTCGCTGGTTGCAGGCTGCCATCGCGTGCAAGGGCTCCTTGGATTCATCGGGCATCCCTTGAGCATTTATTGTGCACGTACTACCTTTAATGTAGGCCAATAAAGATGCCCATAGCAAAGTTAAACTGGTCATTCCTTCCCCCGAGAACGAATGAGCGAGATGGAAAACCTTCAATCAAGTGATGGAGGGCAAGTGACTTCTATTCCTTGAAGATGCAAAGTTTGAGACCGCACAGCAGCATGAAGATGAAGCCCATCTCGCGGGAAAACAAGGTGAGGTCTCCCCCTCCAAGCGCATCATCATTAAACCTAATGGTTGAATGCTTTCTTCCATTTCTTTTGAGATTTTGAGACTTAGGGATTCGGCTATTTTTTTGCTGCCTTTGATGTAAATAATGTACCATCTCACCAATACATGAACAAATAGCGACAAGATGTGTGGGTTAATAAACCAGGGTTTCATTTTTCATTTTGTAGAATGATTCAAAAGGGTCTATTTTTAATTTTTTTTGACAATGAAGAAAGCCAAAGCAAGATTGTAAATAAACAGTTCTGGTCAGTAGGGAACTCATCTTTTAGAGTTGTTATGATGAAATTATCACCCTATCTTGTCCAAAATGGATAACCATTAAAAATAGCCCCCCATTTCTCTGGTCTTGTATTGATAAAATTGCAGAACCCTTGGGGAAAATTATAAAAATTAACTCCTCCCCCTCAATTCTCCCTCATCTTGACACTAGATTACTCATTGCCCTCAAACCGGGTATGGTCTACCCCGCCGAAATTGCTATATGTCTGGACAATAAAACCTTTTGCTATCCAATTGAATACATGGGTGGCATAGATGCTTGTCATTACTATAAGGCAAGTGGCCATTTTAGAAGTAAATGCCCTTTATTGACAAAAATAAACCAATAGAGTTAAGACACATCCTTTTGGTCCTCCCCCCTCTGAGACTCAAACTGCCCCCTCTGAATCTCTTTCATCTATCCCTTCTCATGATCCTCCCTCCACCCCCCCAACCTATTTTTTCCCCTCGCCGCCGCCTTCCCCTCAACCACCCGACCCCCTCAACTTCCTCATCCCCCTCGATGGCTAACTCCATCCTGAATTACAACAATTCTATTAAGGAATCCCTCTCTACCACCCATCCTCCACCTTTTAGCCCCTCTGAGTTTGTTGGCATCCACGATCTTCTCCCGGGCTCAAGATCCCAGAATGCACAATAGCTGGTGATGGAAAAATTGAGAAGAGCAACTAAAGCTAGGAAAGCTCTTGAGAAAAGCCTTCTTAAGCATAAATTGGAAATTGAAGCCTCCCCGTGGCAGATACCTAACCTTGAGGACATGGATAGGGGTGCTCCAATTATAATAGATACCATTAGCAGGGCCTCAGACCAAGACCTTGAATTATCTGCATGTAAAGATCTTACTAGACTCAAAACTAATGAGACTCCTACCCTAGAAGGGGAAGTGGGAGGACCTACTATGGATGAGGTCTTAGTAGTCCCTCTAGATGCACCCATTGAATCAGAGGCCACTAGGAGAGACCCTGCTAGTAATACATATTATACTCCTAGCTCCCCTATTGATGCCTTGAAGGCAGAGCAAGCCGCCACTCAAGAAGTGGGGATCATCATGGACCCCTTCACTCCTGGAAACACTAACTTTGAACAAGGCTCAGTAGATACACAGGAAGGTTTTACTATGGTTAAAAACAAGAAAGCTAGAAGGAAGAGATCCCCCAAGAATAGTAAAGATAGTGCTTCCAGGAAGGAATCCCTTGGCCCTGAACAAATATCTGAGGCAAGGAAGAAGAGAGGTAGACCCTGCTCTTCTATTGCATTTGATGCTAGAAATATCACAAATAAAGAGGAATGGCCTAAATGTTTTGAGAGATTTAAATACCAAACGGACCCTACCCAACTAAGTGAGTCATGTTGAAAACAATCTCTTGGAACATCAGGGGCCTTGAGGCCCCTGATCGGAAATATATCATCAAAATATTCCTTAGTGGCCATAATAACATGGATTGCCTCCTCCTATGAGAGCTAAAAGCTGTGGGCTTCACCCTGCAAATCGACCTTAAATGTATCTGGAGGGAGGATACTTCCTTTTATACTAATCATACCAAGGGTAAAGGAGGTACAACCATTCTACTTAGTCCTAAATGGGCCATCAAAGTGATCAGCTGGGGGCAATCCCCCTGTGCTAGGGCTACATGGGTTTCTATTCAACTGGAAGACCAAAAGTTTGGAATTTTCTCTATATATGCCCCTAATGACTATAGAGAGAGGGGGGAGTTATGGAATTGGCTAACAGGGCTGGAAGATATCTCATGGATTATTGGGGGGGATTTCAATATGGTTGAATCAACCAATTACAAAAAAGGTGGCAACAAATTTGAATGGAAGGGAATGGAAAGGTTTCAATGGGACAAAATGATTAATAAAGTACATCTTATTGATCCTATTGATAGAAGGAAAGACCAATTGAACAGTATATGGTTCACCTAGTATAACTACCAATAGATGAATAAAAGGATCTACTGCAAGCTGGACAAACTTTACTTCAATAAATGCCACTTTGATATTGACAAAGGTGCTAATGGAGATCATTACTCTATCTCCCCATACACAGTGTTAGATCACCACCCCATAATAATGGGAATTGACCTCTCTCCATCTGGCCTCCTCCCCTCTTCAAGACATCCTTCCTTCAACTTAAACATTAAACTCTTGGAGGATGAGGATCTTTGTTCTGCCCTGGCCTTCATCAGACTGTTTAATATGAAAGATCGGAACCAACTCTCTAAGATTGGTAAATGAAACCTGAACATTAAAAGTTGGACCGCCCTCTGTCAAACAGTGGGGAAAAAGAAAGCCAAGGATGCCAGGAGGGTAGAAAGACTACTTCAGGAAGATCTTTGCATTGCAGAGATGAATCTACAGAACTCCCCTAATGATGAAAACCTTACTAACACTCTGGTGTCAATCAAGGACCACCTCAGGAAGATACAGAATCAAAAAATTAGAGGGTTGAAAACTAGGACCAAATTAAACTGGTTGGACTTGGGAGACAAGGGGTCAAAATTCTTCTTCCAATTGCTTAAAGTCAAAGAGGCAAAAGAGAACATCAATGCTATTTGGAATAACAATACCCATATTATAGACTCAAAGGAGATCCTAAAGTGCTTCTCTCACTTCTACCAAAAACTATTCACCATAGAAGAATTAAATGGTGACTATAGGGCTGCCAGGGAACTCATTAAGGAGTTGACCCCAACCAAGCTTAATGCTGAGGATTGTGAATATGTAGGGAAACCCATCTCAAGAGAGGAAATTGCAAAGGCCATCTCCTCAATGGGCAATGACAGGTCTCCTGGACTGGATGGCTTTCCGATGGAATTTTATAAGAAAGACATTGAGTCGATTGTAGGAGACCTCCATGACCTTTATCTGGAGGCTATCAACAAAGGAACCCTGGGCAAAGAAATCAATCAAGGGCTTATAAAAATCATTCCTAAGGAGGGGGACAAGACATTTCTTAAGAATTGGAGGCCTATCACGCTACTAAATGTATCTTATAAGATATTGGCCAAAGTGGTAGCCAATAGGTTGATTAAAATTCTGCCAAAAATAATCAACCCCACCCAAACAGGTTTTGTTAACAACAGATGTATCCTTGAAAACTTGGTGACCTACTGGGAATCACTTGAGTGGGCTAAGGTCTCAAGACAGAATGGGGCCATGTTGTTGATTGATTTTGAAAAGGCATATGATAGAATAGAGTGGAGCTTCATAGTCTAGATGTTAGTAAGTTTGAGCTTCCCAAAGACATTCTGTAAGATTGTGCAAACACTACTCTGTGATGCCAATGTTGTTGTGGATGTAAATGGGAGCAGATCTGGTAATATTGTTCTTTCCAGGTCAATTAGACAAGGATTCCCACTTGCCCCAACCCTATTTGTCCTGATTGCTAATGCTATGCACTATATGCTTAAGGACTACAGTATAACCCCCAGGGTCAAAGGTATTTCTCTCCCTAATAAAGAAGAAATCATCAATATTTAGTTCACAGATGATACAACTATTCTATTCACCCTGGATGAGGGAAACTTATCCTCTCTCCTTCATAACATTGAAATTTTCTGTAAGGCCTCAGGTAGTAGAATTTCTCTCCACAAATATACCCTGCTAGGATGGACCGACTCCCCTCCCAACTGGATGTCTAAATTTGAATTGAAATGGGGAGGGCTGAATACTATCACCAGATATTTGGGTATTCCATTCTCTATCTCCCTGAATCTGAAATAAATGTGGGAGTGGTTCAGGAATAAGGTGGATAAAAAACTCACCAAATGGAACAGGAACTTTCTCTCCCAGGCAGGTCGCTTCCAAGTCTGTCAAAAAATCTTGTCATCATATAACATCTACTGCTCCTCAGCTTGTCTATTCAGTAATTGCTAGTTCAACTATCTTCAAAAATAAATCAAAAAATTTCTTTGGTCAGATAGGAAGGGGAACAAGAAACAACATGTTGTCAAATGGGATTGGTGTGTCAAATCTAAGCTTCAGGGGGGTATGGGCCTCAAAGATCTTAACATATAGGGAATTGCCTTGGCTGCCAAATGCATTTGTAAAGCCCTTAATGGCTATGAACCTTGGAAAATTTTGATTAGACACAATATACAGTGGTCCACCCCAAAAATGGCAAAAAAATGGAAGAACTTACCCATGGGGGACCTGATTGTTGGTAATTTTGAGATCTCCCCTGCAGGATCAAAAGTCTTCAAGTCTATATGGAAGGCTTGGAACCATGTCAGACAATTCATCAGCAATAGGAACATTATTGATAATAAGGGTTCTCTCAACTTGGGCAGGTCTATGGTGGAATACTCTTCATAATGGGAAACAATTGGCCTGTCTTCAAGGGTGTTCTACCTTGAAATGGCACAACCTAGGACTAGTCACTTTTGAACATATTCTAAAAGATGGTACCCTAGCCTCTTGGGAGGCTCTGAGCTCCAAATTCAGCCTCCCCATCTCCCAAGCTAGAAACTACAATGTCCTCAAATCTACACTCATCCCCATCGTCTCCTCTCCTGCCCCCTCCTTGCTCTCCCCTATCTCCTCCCTCTGTTGGAAAGATGGCTCCCCCCTTCCTCTAATAAAGGCCAAATTGATCTACTCTACCCTTGCTGACTCTGAAGATATTCTTTCCCATCTCAACAACATTTGGAACCTCACTTGGGATTCCAAAAAATGGCACACTTGGCTTTTGAGATTCTGGTCTAATCTGATTGAACCAAAAAATAAATTTTTCGCCTAGAAACTCCTGCTCCACAAACTACCGCTTAAAAATAATAATGGCGACCCCCTATTGTGTAAACTCTGTCATCTCCCCAAGTATGTACCTCATATTTTCTTTGAATTTCATTTTGCCAAAGAAGTATGGAAATTGTTTGGCATCTCAGTTAGTAATAAAAAAAATTTTATTGAAGAGGTGGTACTTGGTTATGTTAGAGGTGGCAAGAAATGTGCTAATCTTTTTTGGTCTGTTCTCTCCTTGGACATTCTTTGGATCTGTATGCTTGGATTTTGAAGGAGGGATACCAACATCTTGAGAGTGAGTTGTGTAGACATGACCCTTAAGATCTTCTTTGATATGGAGGAATTCTTTCTCATGAAGGTCTACTCCTTTGCCTTTATGAATATCTTGACTTGTAAGATACTCTTTTCTTTGAGAAGAAGACGCGAGTCCATTATGAGGTGGATATGATATGAGAGAAATAATGAGATCTTGAAGTGGATCAGATTTCACCAAAGTGGAAGAACCCATTATGCATGTCGAGGGTTCATGAACATCTTGCACTGACATGTTAGAATCATGAGGGGGATTAGGATCATGTGGGGGACTAGGATTGTGTGGTGGACATGGTTCAATGATAGGCTCTTCAAGAGATGGAATGGGAGAAATAATGGGATCATCAAAAGAAATGCGATCTTGGAGTGGATATGCTAGATTAGGATGTGGAGATGGAGGAACAAGTGGATCTTGTGGAGGATCGAAAGGAATAATTTGATCTTGACAAGGAGGAAGATCATTGGAATCCTTTTTAAAGGTGCTTTGCTCTTGACTTTCAATGGGATCATCATAAAGGATGGAAAGGATATCTTGATCTTTCTCAGGAAGTGGAATGTCAATGGGATTTGAAAGGACATTGTGTTCATGAAATGGAAGGGGATCGTTTGGGATTGGATGAACTGGGATATCTTGATCTTGCCCAGGGAATGGAGTGTCAATAGGACTTTGGATAGGATGGACAAGAATAGGGGAATCATCATGAGTGTCTGGGGAAATGGGATCTTGGTCAACAATTGGATGGGATGATAAGGTTGTAGGATCTTGATATTGATTTTCTTTAGGACTCATTTCTTCGTGCTCTAAATTATCCTCTTGACATGAGGTTGGACTTTGGATATGCATGGGAGATTCTGACAATGAATCAATGTTTTGGCATGAAGGAAATGCACTTTGAACATTTGTGATGGATTCTAGCAAGCAATCAATGCTTGAACATGAGGAAGAGGGACTTCGAATGGGGTCCTCTAAAACAGGTAATGGCAATAAATTGCATGGTGGCATTGGGTCTTGTATTTCTGAAACATGACAAGGATGTGCATCATGAATTGGATTATCTTGGCAATCAATTATGGATAGCCCTTGGGTAATTTCATCCTTAGGTTTATTGTTTGATAAGGACAATATGGAAGGTTCTTGGGAAACTTCTAAAGGTGTAGGGATAGATGCCACTGGAGAGTCAATTTGTTTGCGAGGGGATGAGGCATTGCTAGACATAAGTGTATTATTTTGATCTTCCTCAATAAACTCACTTGGTAATTTCCTTAAGATCATTGCAATAAAGCCACCTTTCTTTCGAGGTTTTGACATAGTGGTATGTGGAATTTGAACTTGTTTTTGGTTTGATGTCATGTTTTGATATTGGACTTGGTTCAATTGTTCCGACATGTTTGAAACTTGTCTTGGTGCATGTTACAAGTTTTGTTTTTGAATTTGTGATTGTAGTTGTTGACATTGATATGTTGATTGAACTTGTTGATATTCCACCATTGGTTGAACTATTTGTGGACATTGTATAGTTGGTTGGACATATTGTTGAAATTGGACCAATGGTTGTGGTGGTTGAATATGTTGGACAATTGGTTGAACCATTGGTTGTGATGGTTGAAAATGTGATTGATAGTAAACACCTTCTTGTTCTTGTTGTGAAGGCACATAATGTTGAAATTGATGTTGTATCTTTTCTTGAAATTGTTTCATCATCTCTATTTGGGAGAGGAGAGCTGGTATGTCTGATCGTTCGATAAGAGATCTTACATCAATTGGCTCAATATTTGGATTTCGACCTGGAAGTTTTTGAAACATTTTGGACATTTGTGATCTATTCTTCGCAATGTTTTTCACTCTTTGTTCCAAAATCTCTTGTTCTTGAGCCAGCTTCTCCTCTAGTTTTTGTATTTGGAGACTTTTTTCATCATAAAAAGTTTGATCAATATTGCCTTGTTGTTGGGTTGGATAGAATTGTGATTGCATTGTCGGTTGATATGTCAAACTTTGTTGCATCATTGGTGCTTGGAACCTTGTTTCAATAGACATGTCACTATGCAAATGCAATATTTTTGGAATTTTTCAAGGGCAATATATGATATGCCACTAAATGCAAACTAAATGAATGAGAATGCAATCTATGGAAAGAATGCAACCTATGTTTTTTGGTTGTTTTTCAAGATTTTGACAAACTTTTTGGAATGCAAATCTAAGAAAGAGACCCTTAGGAAATTGAAATGATGTCTAGACGTCAAAGGACAAAAGGACCAAGTGACAAAAGGACAAAATGACAAAGTCTCCCCTATATGCTTGGATACTAAGCTAGGTTTGACCAAATGACATGGATGACAAAAAGAGAAAAGGTTTGATAAGGTCTAGACCTCCTAACAATTACTTAGGGTTTATCAAAGATTCGCATTACTCAAGTATGACAAAACCTAGTTTTGACACTATATGCAAAGGGACAATTAATATGCAAGTGACCCTAATATGATATGATAATGACCCAAGCTTAATGAAGAGACCTAGGGTATGCAAAGTATGACAATGATATGACTTTAATGCAAGAGGACACATGCAAATGGATGACCCTTATTGATATGCAAAGGAGTATGACTTAGGTGAAACCTAACCTTGGTACTTGACAATGAACTTTGCAAAATGCAACCTAAGATGAACCTAAATGTAAGTGACATGCTTCTTGAGACAAGATTTTGAAAAATGTTTGACAACCATGTTTGAAAGTGTTTTTGAATTTTGTTGGATGAAATGTTCTTGTGTTTAGCCCTGTTTTGAATCAATTTGTCTTGTTTTTGAAATGAGATGCAATTCAACTTTTGACAAGTAAAGAAGACAAGATATTTTAACATAGACTCAAGACAATCATGCTCATTCACACATTTCTTATGGTAGGCAAGGACATTAGGTACTTGAGAGGTAGACTTGTTATGGGATTCAAGGAGAATACATAGATGCTTGACCCCATGGGCTCCCCTCCACGGCACTCACTTCTCAAGGTAGCCAAGCATCAATCCCCATGGAAATCTCCCCATGGTGAACTTAGTATCTCTTCCAAGTATCCGAACTTGTCCTTCTCAAGCAACTAGAAGGGTTTTTGGCCTCTAAAAAAAGGTGTGTAGTAAGGATTTCTGTTAAGCGTTACTCCTTGATGTCACACAAGCGTGATTGAGACATTAAGCCCATCAAGATACCAAACAAATGTAGTCACGCAAGCACGATTTAGACCAAGAGGCCCTACTTAGATGTTGATATGAGAAAGAGTTCAAGGGTCATCACTTCCCAAGTAACTACAATTCCCACGCAACCCTTCCTTCAAAGCTTTCGCTCATCGGGTATTTTTTTATAGTGAGTTAGAATGCCAAGGAATTCTAGCCATACTCACTTTGGGTCATTCCCTTCTCATGATTATCACTTGCTTGCAAAAGCAAAGTGGTCGGGAAGGCAGGCCCTCTAAAGGAGACACACAATCAAAGACAAAAGCATGGTATCGAAGATTTGGATTTCTGATCACCCTAAGAAGGATGAGAGCATACTCTCCTACTCCAATGTCACACTCAAAAATCAAAGAAAAAACATATTCATTCCAACCTATTTAAAAATCACTAGGTGCCTAAAACATTTAAAGACAAACACCAAGTTTAGTTGTTTCTCCAAGGCAACCTGCAAAACCCAAGTTAGGAGTTTGATTTGTTGTCTTTGACTATCGATTCTGCATAACACATGTTAGTAGTTTGATTTATTGTCTTTGCCATGCGTATGCCAAGATTCTACACAGATAATTAGTACCAAAATCCAAAGCACAAAAAATAGAATGCAAAAACTAAACCAATTTCAAGTAAAACACTGCATTTTTACCTCTGTTCTGGACTTTACACAGGCGCAGAACTCAGGACACAGGAGCAGAATGCAGGACACAAGTGCAAAATGTCTTCAACATAGGTGTAGAATGCTCAACATAGGTGCAGGTTGCTCAACACAGGTGCAGAAGTCTCCAGAAAACCCTGCACGACCCTGTTTTTGGGTTTTTTGGCTTGCAAATCAACTTGAAAGCACTCAAAGACACCATAAAGAGGTTAGAAGGTTAGTGTTCACATCGGGTTCACCAATTAATGTAGGTTAGGAATCTGGAAATCATCACAAGAAAATATCAATATTATTAATCATTAGCTCAATCACGAAAGCTCATTGCAATGATCTATCCTAAACACATTCAATAGAGACATAAAATAAAAGCATTCAAAACTAGAAATTAAGCAAACCATAGGTACGATTTGAATGCTCCTTCATGTGGCTCCATTGTCCTTCTTTCTTCTCCAAATAGTTTTGTTGTAGATCTCACCTTCAAGTGCATAAACCTAACTGAGAAAGCAAGATTGACATTGACACAAGAATACTAGAAGCATGATTTGACAAAGTGATTAGAAATTCAATAATCTAATTAGGGTTTAAGAATCAAGGATCAAGGGATTTGAGTGAAGAAATTCATCCAATTTATAGACAAATTAGAGAGATGGATCAAATTAGCATGAAATGGATATTAGAAGCAATTGATTTCAAAATGGGAAAAATGAGTGAAAAGAAGAAGGTTATGACACCTTCTATGTCATGAATTATGACATATTGCCAATGCAATGGTTAGAGAACTAGAATCTTATGACATCTTGCTATGTCAAGAGTATGACGCATGAGAAATTCATGCTTCCACCGAAGCACAAAAATAGGGAGAACTAGAGACAAGTTAATTAGGTGGAAATTAAATTTGACAAATTAGAAAATAGGTGGAAATTAGGAAATTGATGCAAATTAGGTAAATTAATTAATAATTTCTCATTCATTAATTAATTTACAAAAATAGGAGGAATTAATTTGCCAATTAAATAAACATTTAATTGTGACAAGAAGACTTAGGATAAATAAATAAATTATTTAACCTAGAGGGAAAATGCCAAACAAGATTAAATAAATAAATCATAAAACCTTGGAAGATGAATTAGAAATGCAAGGATGACAATTAGGTCTTGATGTAAGATTGATTTGATATCGATTCGATCATGATTTTGAATTGATAAATGATTTGATTGATAAACAATTGAAATTGGTGACAAATTGACCAATATTGATAAAGAGACCAAATTGATATGCACCAATTGACATGATTGAAGAGGACAAGGATCGATGACAAATCGATCGCAAAATTGACAAGATTGACAAGTTGATAAGAGATTGACAAGATTGACCAAAATCATGACTGAAAATTGTTATCGACAAGACCTAATTCGAAAGCGAGACAAATGAAGAGTGCAGAAGAAGGACTCGATGCTCGCAAATGATAAAGACCAAGTGCATGACATAGGCGAAATGTTAATGCGACGCAAAAACATAATATGAGGCAATGTGCAAATGTTAAAGTATGACTCCGCAAGCATTGACCATTTTTAGGTGTCTACAAGATCATTTGGAAATCTAGGAATGATGATGTGTTTAATGGAAAGGGTAGATACCTCATTGAGTCTCTTAGGAGACTCATTCATTACCTTGTTGCTATGCAGGTCACTGTGGTTCTACAGTTGGACAAAGACAAGTTTGACAGATGGCTAAAGAATGGAACAACTCTTGTATTCATCCAAGATCTCTCCCATGGCTTCACCTGGGACTGTATGGGAAGAAACAAGACACATTTCGAATAGGCCTTAATGAGATTCATGCAAGAGATGGAGGCAAGACAATAGAGGGATGATTTTATCAAACTAGAACTAGAAGGTTTGCCTTCCCACCCCTTCAGAGATTAGTTCACCAAAGGAAATGTGCCAGTATGGTGTGAGGGGGAGCTAGGATGGACTGCGTGGTTCCCCTCTATGGGTGACAATAATGATCCTAACTCTTCCTTCCTATTCAGCTAGTTGTCAATCCTCTATGTTATATTTTAGTTATGAGACTCATCTTTGTAATTTTGTAATTCAACCGCATCCTATGTATATGGCCTCATAATATGGCCCACGATCCTTCCTGACATGGTTTTATCTACACTATGTGATTTAAATCATTAGCTAGTCGTGTGTTCTCTAGCCAAGACTTCTGAATTTTGTACTGATATTATATGATACTTAATACAAAAAAATCAGCACAAACATTTGCTAATTTATAATAATATTTGGAACTGCTTCGTACCCTTCCTTTTATTATTATTAATTGTTTATTACAATTAATGAAAAAAGTTACCTATACTTTCTAGTGTTAAGCTTCTCATATTTATTAACTAATATAAATGAACTGAGAGATAGGACAAATGGTTTTAATGAGGGACTATACAGCTAATTACGTCAACCTCACCATAAATCGAAAGCAGCAACGCAACACACGAAGTAACAATGGATGCATTAAAAAGATCACACGCCTCATTAATATAAAATTCACCTAAAACAAGTGACAAGAAAATCGCTATTGAATATGTATCAAAATGTTTTTTAAATCTGCATAGCCAAGAAGTCTTAATATTAGTTTTTTATGTATGTGATACTTTTTAATATAAGATTGAAAAGAAATATATAAAGAATGAGAAGAAAAAAAGTGTAATTGTATTATATATTTTGATTGAGAAAATAGTTCTTGTCATTTATTTAATTTTTTTTAAAAATTTTTAAATTATAAATATTTTAATTTTTTTTATTGGTAATATAAGTTTTATTATATTATATCATAAAAAGGGATATTACATGTTCAAAAAAGTTAAGCTTCTAACCACCCAAAACCACCCAACAAGAAGTCAGTCCAAACCACCCTGCATAAACCAAAAACCACCAACAAAACTTCCCACCAAAACTATCAGCCCAAAATCATATCACAGTTATCCGAGCTCAAAAACATGCTCGTTACAATAGTATCATTTAAAAACTGACCAAAAAAATTATATACAAACTACCTCTGTGAACTATAACAATTCAAAAAAGAATTTTCCAGATACAACCAAGCACAAAGTCATAACTGAATAGGCTTAATTAGAGCTACCCGGGATCAAGGACAAGTCATTTTCATCACCCATCTTCCACTTCCTTGGTCGCAACACTCTTCGCTCCACCAACCTCACCTCTCCTGCACATGTTCCAAACATGCTTTATCCTCCATGAGCTGCACGAAGACCTTCAAAGCTTCCCACCCTCTTCTTGCCTCCTCCCTATAGCGTGCCTTTACACCATCATCTTGCCATCTAATAAAGGGCAAGCATTTGACAAGGACGTCTTAATGAAAATTTTGTACTCCTTCACACACATCAAATCCAACACCTAGAACTACCCACTCAGTAATCGAGTCCATTCCCAAGAGGAATTCCTTAGGGACAACTGCTTCCATTGCCTTTGTGATTGGTTCCATCGAGCTTTCCAAGTCCAAGCCCCATGCCATGATAAAATCCATGTTTATTCTGTATCTATGGATCACTACTCCAAAATCCTCTCCTAAAATCAACTTCACACACTTCATCAATTTCTCATCTTGAAACAAAAACATTTCACTCAGCCGCCTATTTGTGACACGTCCAAGGAAAGGACACAATTGCTTCTTTGTTTTCAAAGTGAAATTGGCTTCCATATCTCTCCATTCTTACAATGCCACCACCTTGCACTAGTCAAAACCTGCAAAACCTCTACTTCAATTCAATGGAAAATTCTAGAAAGGCAATGATGAAGACATTTCAAACAACACCGCACTCAAAAAAATTTCACACCAACATTAAAGCTCTATAAAATCATCCCTTCATCCCCCTTATCTGTTTATTAATCAACACACATTTGCATTGAAAAACCATGTTCATTAATGCATCGTACCTGTCACTTAAACTTTAAAACACTCACTTCCATTCCACTTTTTCATTTGTGGCACCACCTCACCCCAGTTACTTGAAATCTTTCCTTCCACATCTAACTCCAAAAATCATCGAGAATTCACCAACGTCATGCAAAAAATCAATTGATGCCAGTTTCCAACTAGGACTACCAATTAACATCCTCATCAACACTAACCCACCACTGGGTTGTAAAAGGGTCTAGTTCGCAAGCCACATTAGACAAAAAATCTGCCACCCCATTCGCTGCCCTCTTAATATGAGAAATTCAAAAATCTTGAAAAGAGTTTAGCTTTGATCGGATAATTGAAATAAATTTTCTTATCTGCCAACTTAGGGAGGAGCCTCTCGAGATTGCATCAACTATAATTTTATAATCACATTCTAAATGTAACTTTAGAATTTTTAAATTGCGACCCAACTCCACCACAAGCAGGGCTACTTGCACCTCCATCTCATTGTTAGTACAATCTTGAAATCTTTGAGCTCCTTTCATTAAAACTTTGCATTCCTCATCACAAGGCACACAAACAACACCTGAAATTCCCAGGTTGCCTCTTGAGGCCCCATCAAAATTAACTTTAACCCATCCTTTCTTCGGCTTGACCCAAACACAATCTAAAACCCCTCCATCACCAGAATTAACTCTAGATAGCCCATGAGCAGACCTGAAATTCAACAAGGGCCAATACGCCTGAATCAAATTTTCTACCATGCTAAAAGGAAATTTTGAAAAGTTATGCCTCGCTATTGATGCAAAAAATACTTCTGAGACCACATTTTCAACTCTTACACATAACATCTCACTTGTTTCCTCCCCCTAAAATATGTGTTTGTTTCTCTCTTTCCAAATCTCCCATACTACAATCGAAGGAGTGATGGTCCAAATGTAAGAATAAACTAATTTCCTATTTGTAACTAGGAATTCAGGAAAACATCAAAGCAATAAACATTAGCTAACCACAAAGATAAATTGCAATGAAAAATTTCCTAATACACTCAATAGAGATATGAAGGCACGATAATCAACCCAAATGCAAACTATTACAAACATGGATTTCTCCTCCATAATTCTCCATTGGCTTTCTTTCTCCTTCAAATGGGAGTTGTGTGGATAGAACCTACAAGGTTTTGGTGTGATGGAAGCAAGATTGCAAAGCGAAAACAACAGTGTAAGGATACTCGGAATTGTGGTTGTCGAAAATGAGCAATGAGAGCTCAATTTATAGACTTTTGAAATCACATTGAATGGACAAGATCAGCTCAATCCAATGGTTGAGATTTCATGCAAGAATGAGTTAAAAGGGAAATTTCCATTAAAAGTGAATAAAAAAGGGAGTTAAATCAAAAAATAAATTGGAACTTTCTATTTGCACTCCAAATTATCCATTTAAACTCGAATGAGGTGGAATTAATAATTTAAAATTATTAATTCCAATCATAACTCAATTAGCCAATTAATATATAAAAATATTAATTCTGGCATGGATAAAGTGGGTGAATAAACAAATATAAATTTATTTATTCAAAAAGGGACATGTTAACAAAAGAGTTGAATAATTATTTAATTAATCAACCTAGGGAAAATGATTTGAATAATTTAAGATACCAACCCGATTGTTGAATTAGGTCCTAATAGTGATGACTCATTGGCTAATAATTGATAAAAATTAATGACAATTGATTGAAGTTGACAACAAAATAGGATAGAGATTGAAAAAGACCCAAGATTGATAATGATTTTGATAAAAGATTGATAAGATTGTTAAGATGAGCTGGCAATGAGTTGATAAAGAATTGATAAGATTGATTGATAAAGTGCCATGAAAGGCTAATAGAGTGTCATAGAGGTTGATAAAGTGCCATGAAAGCTTGATAGAGTGTCACAGAGGACCGATTGAAATTTATTGATAAAGAGGTTGATAATTAATGATTGATTAATTATCAACAAAAAGGGTCTCCTTTTTACCCTTGGTTGTCTAGTTCTTTCATGTTCCTTTTGTCAGGACAACTTTTTGGTTGAGGGTTTTATGTTTTGATTCTAAACCGTTTAGAATCTTCTTTGTAAAGGGTTACAGGGCCCCTTCAAAACCTATTTTTGCCTTAATCCAAAATAAAGAGGGCATTAAGTCTAATTGTCAAGATGAGACCAATTCGAATGATTTGAAAATGATAAAATATCAATCATAATGATTTGGGACCAAATGTGAATAAACAAGACCGATTAGGGTTGGATTTGAAATGAACCAAAACTAGAAGAATGACACAATGTCAACATATGATGAAGATCAAATGTGACATAGAAGACATGTTAAAAATTAGGTTAGCGACGTAGGACCAATGAACAATTTTGAGTGTCTACATTTTCCCCCTCTTTGAGATAATGTGATTGTGACCGTTATTTCAAAGAAAAATTAAAAAGATCATGCCCCAGTAGATTGAGAGATGAAGGTGGGATGCCCCCTCGAGAAATTGTTTATGCATGAAAGAAATGAATGATCTCTCGAAAGAAGAGAAGAATGCTAGATGAAAGAGAAAATATGATGAAAGAGAAAAATGTTAATAAGAAGGGAAGAATGTTAATGGATTCTAGAAAAATGGTTTATTGGTACCAAATGAAGAAATTCTTGATTGATCAGATAGAATAGAGAGCATGATAATTATTGATTTGAAGAATAGATAGAAGGATTGATGGGATAGAAGAAATGTTAGGTGGAAGAAAACACAAGTGAGAAGTGAAGAATGATTAGTGTGATGAAATATTGCTTTCACAAATGCAAATAGTAGGTGAGAACCTTTATTTTGTATGGAAAAATGGATGTGATGCACCATGGCAATGAATGCCAGGGCGATAATGCAACCCCTTTGTGTAAAACAAACACATTACAGATAAGGAATGAGTTAAAAAACAACCTAAGATAATACATGTGTCAAGGGTCGAGGTATGTGCGGTGTTCACAAAGTGAATGTACTTATCACATACACCCAAAACATACGTGCCCCAAAAATTTATGAAACACTCCACAAACAGAAAACAAAAAAAAAATGATCATGAGCCATCCCAACCACTCTAAATCACTCTGTGACATCATCGAGTAGCATAGGAACATGATAAAAGATAAATCAAAGAAAGATAAGATTCACAAGTTCAAACAAGTCAAACAAACATCCTGATCTTCATTGCCAAAAGTGAGAATGTTGTATTTAAAGGACAATCATGTTGTCTGGTTTCAGGAAATGTAGTACCCCATCTAAGATAAGACACAGTTTGGTTTCGAGTATACCACACCCTACATAAGACCCATGATAATGTTGACAAAGGACTGATAATGTTGATGTTGGTTGATTGATAAGACAAGTTGACCAGTTTGAATGCTTAGTTGGTGGAACAGTTCATCTGTTAATGCATGATTTTCTAAGCGCAATGTTTAATGCGTCGTCTATTTGATGTCTACATAGATGTCTATCTATGTACAAAAGGGACAATTTATTGGTGAAATGAAACAAAAGCATTTGTTTTTGTATTTTTTATGTTTTTCAAGATTTTTATTTTATTTTTTTGTTGTTTTTTTTTTTTTTTCAGTTAATTTTACAATTTTTTTGTGTTATTTCAGGACATTTTTTGGAATGTTTTTGTGATTATTTCAAGAAATTTTTGCAATTTAAAAAAAATATTATTTTATTTTATATATATATTTTTAGGGATTTTTTCAAGACTTTATCTAATTTTTAGGGATTTTTTTCAAGTCTGTATGTGATTTTTAGGGATTTTTTTCAAGACTATTATTTGATTTTTAGGGGTTTTTTCAGGACTTTAAAAGTTATGTACATGTTGTAGCCTCCGAGTTGTTCACGATGATAACTCCATCAATTGATCATGACAAGGGATTTGCCCCCAATGAAGGTCCAAAATGTTTATAGTGACCAGGACAAAAAACATATGTACAAGGATTGGCAATCGATCGAGAAAGACATTGATACTGACCAATCGCGAGCTTGGAGAAGGACACTGGGTGAAATCAAAATGGATAGGCGTGATAAAACTTTGTGCTATGTATAGAGGGAATCATGATAGATGACAGAGCAATGACCTTGCTACACATGGCACCTATTTGCTAGGTTTTCACTACGGTACTTTCCTAAAGTGCCTATTTGTCGGTTTTTCACTAGAGGGCGAATGATTTTTCTTTACTAATTTTTTTTTTTTTTTTTGTATTTTGTATTTTGAATTTTTCAATTTTTTTGTCATTTTTTCAAGATCATATTGAAGAACTGGTAAAAGAAACCTATGTATAATACTTCTAAAGGTGCATGTTGTTCATAGGATTTGATAGTGGTTCACCCTCTGGGGTTGCAAGTTGATATGCACCTGACCCATATGTTGTAGTTACGATGAAAGGGCCAACCCAATTAGGTTCAAATTTTTCCTTGATAATCTTAGTAGATTGTGAATTCATGGGGTTGGCTTTCAGGACCAAGTCTCCCACTTCAAAGTGTCACCCTTTGACTTTCTTGTTATAGGTACGACAAAGACGATTTGATATGCTTGCAAATGTGTCAAAGTTTTTTGACGCCTTTCATCTAGAATTTCAAGTTGATGCAACAAAGAAACTCTGTATGCTTCATCATTTATTAGGTGATGTAAGGAAACTCATAGGGATGCAATCTCGACCTCCAAAGGTAAGATAGCTTCTGCACCATACACCAAAGAGTAAGGTGTTGCGCCAGTAGGGGTGCAAATAGAAGTGTGATAGGCCCATAAAGATGGATTTAATTGCACATGTCAATCTCAACTAACATCATTAACAACCTTTTTGAGTATCTTGATAATGGTTTTATTGGATGACTCGGCTTGGCCATTACTCTATGGATAATATGGGGTTGAGAAGCGATACTAAATGTGAAACTTCTCATAGAGTTCGTGGACATCTTTATTTTTAAATGGAAGACCATTGTCAGTGACTATAGAAAGAGGGACTCCATATCAACATATGATATAGTTCAAGATGAACTTGGAAATATGTGTGCCTATGATATAGGTCATGGGTATAGCCTCAATCCATTTTGTAAAGTATTATGTGGTCATTATGATAAACTTATGTATGTTTGTTGATGTCGGGTGGATCTTTCCAATGAGATCACGCCCCCATTGAGAAAAGGGTCATGGAGATATGATAGGCTGAAGTTCTTGTGTTGGTGTGTGAATGTAATATCCATGCACCTGGCATTTGTAACACTTCTTAGCAAAGTCATGGGCCTCTTTTTCCATTGTCGGCCAATAATATCCAACTCGAACCAAATTTTTAGCCAGGATAAGACCATTGAAATGGCCCCCACATATACCATCATGAACTTCATGTAAAGTTGTCTATGCCTTGTCAAAATCCAGACACCTGAGGAGGGTTTGGTCAAAGGACTGACAAAAGAGAGTATCTTTGATAATGACATATTTGGTAGCTTGTCTAGAAAAGGCTCAACACTATTTGGTAGAATGGTTTGGAGGTATGGTTTTGGACTTTCGGTATTCATAGATGTTTTTGTACCATGGGGAGTTAGGACCAACGAGGACACACACCAGATCTGATGTTGGAATTTCAAAAGATGGGACGAACAACTACTCTACCAAAAATTCACATCTGTCCATATTCAGAGGCATATCCAACATAGAGGAAATAGTCACCATAGCATCTACTGATTTTTTTTAAAGGCGAGGGAGTTGATTAAATTGGATAATAGTAAACTTTGTCTTGAAATATTCTACCATGTTATTATAAGGGAGAAGCTTCTCATCTTTTGTTTCATAGTCATCATTTACTTGGTAGGTGACTAATTGAGAATCTCCATAGACCTACAAATGTGTAATATGCCACTAAATTTCTATTATAAGTCTAGTAACCAAAGCCTCATATTCTGCAATATTATTGGTGCAGTCAAAAGTTATCCTGTAGGATTTTGGAATAGCATCACCTTGAGGGGTTACAAATAAGATACCTACCCCTAAGCCAAATCTAGTGTGGGATCCATCAAAATATAATTGCCATTCATTAGAAGATGTGACAACAAAGACTGATTCATCTGGAAAATCAGTTAACATTGGATGATCATCTTGGATAGGTGCATCTATGAGTTGATCAGCTATGACTTGTCCTTTTATTGATTTTCTTTTAGTGTATTCAATATCAAACTCACTTAAAATCATGACCCATTTTTCTAGGCAACTTGTGAGAGATGCTTTGCTAAGAAAATATTTCAATGGATCAATCTTGGCTCCCAACAAGGTCTTATGATTTAGCATATAATGTTGGAGCTTTTGAACTACAAATACAACTGCCAAGCATGCCCTCTCAATGGTAGAATAGTTCAACTCATATCCCACTAATGTCTGACTAATATAATAAATAGCTCGCTCTTTGCCCTGCTCATCTTGTTGGGCCAAAAGAGCTCCTAATGTTGTATCTGTTGCAGAGATATACAAAATTAAGGGCTTTCCATCTATGGGAGGCATTAAGATAGGTGGTGATAGAAGATAGTCTTTTAAAGCTTGGAATACTTGTTGACACTAATCGGTCCATTTAAAAACTACCCCTTTGTGGAGTGGATGTTGGAAGGGGTGACACTTGTCTTCCAATTGAGCTATGAACTGCTAGATTGATTATAACTTGCCCTGAAGACTTCTTAGTTGACAAAGATTTGTAGGAGGATGCATATCTAGGATTGCTTTGACCTTTGTAGGGTAGACTTTAATACCTCTTCAAGAAATAATGAAGCCTAATAATTTGCCAGATGTAAAACCAAACACACATTTTTTTGGATTTGGTTTGAGCTTGTATTCCTCCACCCAGTCAAAGATTGGGCCTAAAATAGCTAGATGACTATCTCTTGTTATTGATTTGCATAGGAGGTCATCAACATAATCTTCCACCAAAGTGCACATGTAGTTATTAAAAATTATTGTCTTGGCTCTCTGATATGTTTCTCCTACATTTTTTAGGCCAAATGGCATCACATTCCAATAGTAGGTTCCCTAGGCACATGTAAAGGTAGTCTTGTGCTGGTATTTGTGAGCTATTCAGATTTAATTAAACCCAGAAAGCCATCCATCAATGACAATATCTCATATCCAGCTATCATGTCTATTATAATGTCAATATTTGGTAGAGGAAAATCGTCTTTAGGGCATGCTTTATTTAAATCCCTAAAATCAGTGGAGATTCTTATGCCCCTAGTTGCTTTGTTGACTGGCACTAAGTTTGAAATCCACTTTATGTAGTCAATTGGCCTTATAAAGCCCACATCTATAAATTTCTTGAGTTCTGCTTTGACTAGTAGGGCCACTTGTAGATGCATTTTTCTTAGTTTTTGTTTGACGGTCTTGGCACCTGGTTTCAGCGGTAGCTGATGAAGGACTAGTTCTGGATCGAGGTCGGGCATTTTTGCGTAAGACCATGCAAAATTGATCATCTTCTCAAGGAAAAAGTTGATAAAATCTAGTTTTTCTTGTTCTGGCAACAAAGAAACAAAATAAATTACCTTTGGGTTGTCAAGTGTACCCAAATTTATCTCTTTAGTTGTTTCCACAACCAATGTTGATTTGTCCTTACCTGATGGGGATATGTCCAATATTCCACCTTTGGGAGCCTCAGAGAGGTTTTCAACTATAGGTATGCTCTTTGTTTTTACTTTTTTATGGTTAGAGGGCGCCTTGCAGTTTTCACCCAGAGACCTATTCTTTTGATTTTTTTCGTTTTTATTTTCTTTTACAATTTTGCGGTTGGAAAATGGAGTTGACTCCCCAAAATATGTTGTGGAATCTAAATCAATAGCAAATATGTCCTTGTGAACATCTTGTGGTATGCCTTCTCTAAGCTCAAGGAATTTTGCTATTGCCTCATCATTTTCAAAGAAATCTAACTGAAGTGGTCCTTGTTGGTCGCATTGGATAAGTGGGTATACAAGGGGCATGCCATCATCGGTTTTAGTAAAGGTTTGGATCAAGATAGTAAAGACATGAATGTCAGTGATATCACTATCTGAGCTACTTGTGTCAGATTCAATGCTAATATTAAAAAATGATTGTATCCAAGCTTTAGGGCATGTTTTGGGGGAGGAGGAATTTCATGTTTGTCTTCCATAGGCAAATCGTCAGTGTCAATGAAGACATTATCAAGGGCATAAGAGCTAGAGGAATAAGAGTCCCTCCCATTCATTAGAGTCAGTTTCAAGATGGGTGTCCTTAGGTGTCATTTCATCCTCAGAATCACGCCCTTTTTCACACGTAGTCACTTTGGTAGATAAGGTCCCAATTTGTAATGGTACAAAACCTAAACCCAAAGTTTTATGTTGCATCTTAGGGATGAAAGGCTCTAATCTTCCTTTTTTTTCTGGTCCCAAACCATTGCATCCATCATACCCATTCTTCTACATTGTGGTAAATCCTTTGCCATATTGTTCTGCTAGTAATTTGATAGGTGCAGTGTCTATTGTATCCACTTCATCTTTATAGAGCCAATCTTTTACACCATCATGCAAATTTTCTTTGTTCAGTTCACCCCACTTTGTAAATGTGGTGGGGGGTTGATATTGGATGATTGTTTTAGATTCCTTATGCAACAAATGTGGCTTTACATGTGATTTTGGTGACATAGGAAGCTTGCCAATAAGAAATGTTTGGGACATTGAATAGTCTCCATAGCCTTGATCTTGTATTTTCATCTTACTCTTGATAGATCTTAACAATGTATTGGGATCAACATAATTAGGTGAGGGCACCTCTCTATTTACTAGCACTTGTTGTTACAAAGTATCCTTTGGGTTAGCACAAATTTAAAGTGGATTAGGATCTCTAGGAACTATTATCTTAGTTCTATTGTATGAATATTTCAGACACTGATGATAGGTTGAAGGAACCGCTTTCATTTCATGAATCCATGGATGACCTAGAATCATATTGTAGGGGAGATCCAGATCTAGCACTTGTAGCAAATTGTTCTCTATTGCTAGACCTACTCTGATAGGCAAAACAATCACTCCTTTAGGTGGGCGTTCAACATCATCATAGGATTTTATTGTTCTCTTCCTTGAAGGATCTATGTCATTTTTAGAGTAACCAAGGTCAATTATGACTCTCATAGTGCATATATTCAGGCCTGCTCCATTATCTATCAAACTTGTTTGATTTTGCAATTATGGATGAACACTTCGAGATGGAGGGGATTGTTATGATGAGTTTTATCGCAAGGTATATATTTTTATGAAAAGGCAACATGTTGGGCAGTCACAAGGTATCCTATCCTAGCTTGAAATTGGTCAACATACATATCAGTAGGTACCATTGACTCAATCAGGGCTTTATCTAGGACAACGTGATGTATGGGAGAGATTTTTAACAACTCAAGGATCAAAATTTGTGTAGGTGTTTTTCCCAAATGGTCAAGGAGATTGTATTGGCTCATTGGGGTTGGTTTAGGATGACTGGAAGGTACTCCTTTTAAAACTATTTTGGATCAACGGGTGGTCACTGCACATGAGGAATCTTGTTCTTTTATTCTTATGGTTGACACACACTCATCTGATGCACGAAATAAATTAATGGCATTGTTGTGACTTGCACTGGTATAATTCAGATTGCTTTTTTTATTTGAATTTGAAGAGGAGGATTTACCCTTGTCATGATCATGTAAGGGAGTCTTGAAAATCATATGATCAGTGTTAGAAGTTCCAATGGATGAATCTACCTCAATCACACCTTGATCGAGCAAATCTTGAATAAGGCATTTTAGTTGAAAATATGACACAATTTTATGTCCCTTAGACCAATGATATTCACAATATGTATTATCATTCCACCAATGTGGTTTTACTGGTGGGTCATCTTTGATATTTGGAAACTTAGTGAAATTAGCCTGAATCATTTGTTTCATAATCAATTCAATAGGATCTCCCAATGGTGTAAACTGATGAGGAGACCCGTCTCTTGATTTGAAAGGTCTACATTATTGACCTTGTTGCTGACCTTGTTGTTGTTGATTTTGTGGTTGTTGAATAACATTACTTGTTTGATTCTATGTTTGTTGAATCTGTTGGAAACTTGAAGCATTCAAAGTAGTTGGTCCTCTTATAACAAACTTAGGTTGACTAGTGCTTATGGTTCTTGCATCAACTACACCATCATTAGTGACATTCTTTTTTTTGGACCAAAACTTATTCCTATCACCCGAATTGGTCAGATTTTTGTTGTCTTTGTTCACTTTAATAACCCCCTTATCAATAAGAGCATAATCAATGTCCATCCTTTTTTGATGAGCTTCGCAATAGTAATAGGACCTTTCAATTTAAGCTCAAACATCATTTATGGTATCAAGTTTTGGATAAAAAAATTGACTTGTTGTTCCTTACGAATGTCAAGGGAACATCGACTAACAAGGCCACACCATCTTTGTAAGAAATTCATTAATGGTTCTCCTAGATTTTGCTTTGTGTTGCATAAATTTGACATGGTTATCTCATTGTTGATGTTGAATGTGAAATGACAAATGAATTTATCGATCAATTCATTCCAAGATTTAATATTCCTAGGCAAATGTGCATACCAATCCATAGCTTTTCCCATGAGATTGTGTGGGAAAAGACGCATCAAATGTCTCATCATAAGTCACCTTAGTGCACGTTGCATTAAAGCTCAGATATGATCTTTTAGATTACCCTTTCCCTTGTATTTCTCAAAATTTGCTGCTTCAAAGTGCTTAGGAAAGGGAGGCATGTATAAACTTCTATCAAATGGATTAGGACATAAGTCTTTCTCTGTGTATAACTTCTTTGTACTTTTGGTTTGTAATACGTCTATTTGTCATTGCATCTTTTCAATTTATTGCACCAACACATCTGATTGTGAAGGTGTAGAGGGGGAAAAATGAATCTCTTCGATAGGCGGATAAAAACCTCTCAAAGATTCACTAACCAACCTCTCCACTCAAGATGTAGTATGTCTCTATATGTCCTCTAAAAGCTCTCTACAAAAGGGCATGCACAAATTATGGACAACAATGCAATGTGCTAGCATCCTGTATGGACATAATGCAAAGTTTACACATAAGGGTACAATGCAATAGATATGTGTTTTAGATCAATTAAAATGTGATAAATGTATATAAAAGAAGGTAAAATGATTATATAAATGGAATAAAAGCTACAAAAGAAAAGAAGAAGATAATCTCACAACCGGTCCTCGATATGAAGCCTCCAGCCAAATGAATCTTCTTTAATGCAACCTACACACAAGCTAGAAAGGAAAAATGTTTTGGTCTTCTTGGGGACTTGCCTCAGTCAAATCCCTATTTTGGTGTTTCCACCTCCACAAACAACCAAATAGATTGATAGAATAAAAGATAAATGATAAATGATAGAAGAGGGATGTGATAAATCCCAAGATGCTCAAAGATAGGATAAATAGATAGATATTACCAAAGAGGCTTGAGAAAGTCAGAAGAGTTGCAAAAGATTATTGTAAGAGATTAAGAGTGATGTAGAAAACTAGAGACTGTTGTAGAGAGAGAGAGAGAGAGAGAGAGAGAGAGAGAGAGAACTGTGAGAGCCCAAATAATGAGAGATTGTGTCCAGAATCTAGAGAGCTTGAATGAAGAGAGAGGATAGATTTAAAAGAGAGAAGAGGGGGGAGAAGAAGGTTGGAAATCTGTTTGAAAGATTCGGGACCATTTGCACTAACATGTGCAGGTGACAAGTGGAAAGGCGCACTCAAAACTGACATTTGAACGTTGAGATTTTGTGGGATGAATGCACAATGCATGGATGTCCATGCAATGCGCTAGTGTTTAAATGAATCCCACTTGAAAATAGTAGGAGACAAGGGAGATGTGGCTAACAAGATTGATGCCACAATGAAGTTGTTGAAAAGGGCATATTGAGCATCCTGAGAGGGAAAAGGCTAATGCAAGGGCTGAAGTGAGCCTACTCAAGTGCTAGGGGAATGGACACCAAAGTGGTTACCAAAGATGTAGGTCAAATTACAAAGGGTTATGAAATTTTTGACACTACAGAAGGCTTTTGAGGTTCATCATTCATCCCTAGATGTCCTTGTTTTTGATATATAATACTTCCAAATGGTTTTTGACATTCACAAATCATTGTCTTTGGTGTCTCTAGCATATATTCATTTTGGTATTGCTCATATTGTTGAGGCACTGTCATGCTTTGGCACTGAGTATTTTGTTGTGCGAATTGAGATGGAATTGTCATCTTCATCTGTGGTTGATTTTGCACTTTGGGTTGTTGAAATTGTATTTGTGGTTGGTAATGCACATTTGCATGTTGTTGTTGTTGGGGCATATAATAGCTTGTTTTCCCTAGTTGCACATATTGAGGCACATAATGTTGTTGATACTAATGTTGTTGATTTTGTGCCATTTGTTGTTGTCCTGATGTAAACCCCATTAATTTCAAAAAGCTTTGCTTATGTGCTTTAGGTTGTTTCTTTTTTACATGCAGAATGGCACTTGCATTTACGTGATGTGAAGTTTATCCAAATGATTGTTGTTGTTGCAAGTTTGTATTTACTTGTAGTGGCACAAAAGGCACTTGAGTATAATATTGTTGTTGTGTATTATGTTTTTGGACTTTCTATGGTACTTGTGCATTTTTCAATTGTTGCAATCTGTTTTGCGGTTGTGTGCCACTATATGTTCTTTTTGTTGCCATAATTGAAGGTCATGTTGACAAATTTTGTTTCATTTGTGAATGCATATTTGTTGCATGTACTGAACTCTATTGCACATAAGTCTTTTGTTGGGCCATTGAATTGGTTGGAACATCAGTAATGTTTGGCATTCCTGTAGTAAAATGCTCTTGCATTTGTGATTGTGATCCACTTTGAAGAACTTGTGAGGTCTTTTGGATACGTTGTGTTTGTTAATGATTTCACCATCACCATTTGATCTTGTGGAAATGATGTAGTGTCCTATAATGGATTATTAACTGCCTCAGACATTGATTTGAGTGGAACAATCACACCCAAGGATTTAAAGACACTCTTCTCAAGTAGTGTGATTGGTACTTTCTGTTGTGCATTCATTTCATCTAGATGAGGTTCAAATCTCAAAAGATTATCCACCTTATGTTGCATTTGTAGATTGGTTTGATCATTCAATGTTGTAGCAACGTCAATCATACTTTTATACTTGTCGGGAAATAATCTATAAAATTTGTTCAAGAACTTGTTGACTTTCTTTTTCCATTTGTGGATTTCTAACAAACATTTCGACATCATCTAAATCATTAGAATTTGACGAGGAATTTGATGGGTTATTTGGATCCATTTCTTGTTGAAGGTCTTGGTTTGACCCAAATCCTTGTATAAGGTTTTGTTCCTCATATGACATTGGAGGTTGTGTGTCATATTATTGGTTTAATTGATTGAAATCAAATGGTGCACTCCTTGATGGTGTTGGTGGAACACTTCCACATCCTGGTTTCATTGGCACAAATATGGGTTCATAATATGGAGGTGGTCCCAATTGTACTATCTCATATTATGGTGGTGCATTTCTTGACAAACCCACATTTGAATCGAGTGATTGAGTCTGATATTGTTGCATTTGCACTTTTTGTGTATTATCCATTGGAAAGGACATGGCTTGATATGTTGATTTGTGTGATTTCTTGGACTTAGACCCTGTTTCAAAAGGCTTGTTACTATGCAATGTATGTAACTAAGACAACCTAGATGATTGACAATGCAACTTATGATTTTTTGTTTTTTTATTTTATTTTTGGAATGACAATTAGATGCAACTAAATGCAACTTTAGCAAATGATAATGGAACCTATAGTAAAAGTGCAACCTATGTTTTTGTTATTTTAGGAATTTTTGGAAATGATATGTAATCTTAAGCAATGGTAATGCAACCTATGTTTTTGTTGTTTTGGAGGTTTGGACAAACCTTTGAAATGCAACCCTAAAGACGTGACCTTTGGAAAATTGAAATTAAGTCTAGACCTTAAAAGGACAAAGGACCAAATGATGATAGGACAAATTGACAATGTCTCACCTATATGCTTGGATACTAAGCTAGGTTTGACAAAATGATATTGATAAGAGGACAACTGTTGGACAAGGTCAAGACTCCCTAACAATGACTTAGGGTTTAATCTAAAGTATTGATTTTTGAATTTTGGCAAACATAATTTTGAGATTAAATACAAAAAGGACAATCATTAATGACAAGGACCTAGGGTATAACCCAAGATATGAAAATGACCTCAAGATGTGCTATGACCTAGAGATATGAGATGACCTAAGGTATGATATGACTCAAATCTATTATGCTATGATATGAACTAGGGTTATGATATGACCTAATGATATGGTATGATCTATCTTGGGGCAATGATATGATATGAGCTAATGATGTGAACTAAGGTTATGAATGAAAATATATGACAATGTCAACCTGACAAGACCTAGGTTTTAGACTATGCAATGAGATAACCTAATGCAAAAAGACATATGCAAGGAAATGATTTGTGAGATGTAAATGATATGACCTATGTGAAAACCTAATTTTGGGATGACAATGATAATGCAAGATGTCACCTAAGTGAAAACCTAACTTTGGTATCATAATGCAATGAAGACTTAGGGAAAATGATTTTAAACCTAAGTACAAAATGAGGATACTTACAATGAAATGGACTAAAATGAAGGGTAATAACTATGTGTCCTAAGACCTAAGTTTGTACTATGCAAAACCTAAGTGACATGAATTTTGAAACAAGGATATCCAATGTTTTGACAAGCCATGTTCATAAATGTTGGATGAATACTTGGACAAAATTTGACTCTTTGTTTGGACTTTGTTTGCTTTTGAAAATCCAAGGTTGATTGTGAAAATTGTTTTGATTACAAATGTTTGAGATGTTGATTATGTGCTTTGTTTGTAGTTCACTTTTTGACAAACACGAAAGAAAAAAGGTTTGTTTGACTTTGACAAAAGACAATCATGCACATTCAATAGCGAATCCTAAGGTTGGTAAGGACAATATTTGTTGAATCCCCTTACAATAAAATACCACATTCAACCAAATAGTTAGAAGCTTGGTAGCATTAGCTCCCCTCCATGACACTCACTTCTATGGGCATACCAAGCTTCAAATTTCTGGGTCATCACGTCCCAAGAAATTTACTATGTCAAGTTGAGGGGCACATGAGGGGTATCTTTGGCATGCACGTATCAAATGCCCGAGTCAACGAATAGAAGGTTTTTGGCCTCTAAACAAAAAGGGTTGTAGTCAAGGCATCCATTCAAGTGGTCATAATCATTTTTCACTCCGTTAAAGGAGGCTTCCCAGCTTGCAGAGGTTATGCTCTATAGATTTTCACGTGCCACACAAACACTAAGGGAGACATAATGTCACTATGACAACATGTAACACCCGTCGCTTGCAAATTTCATCACAAACACATTTGTTTATAGTGGTTTATAGGCTACTCGGGAGGCAGGCCCTCTAAAGGTTAACATACACAAATAATCTAAATGAAAACATAGCAAGCACTTGTTCATTAACCTTTAGAAATTGAAATGTGCACTAATCTAAAAAACACAAACACTATTTTTTGGATAATGTTCTTTGTCCATGTCCTGCACCAAATGCGTTAATAGTTTCAAGATTATGTCTTTGACGGGCGAGGATAGATGAATATCTCACGAGGGAACGTGCACGAGATGAAAACCAAAAGATTAGTGTCCAAAATCAAAACAAGAACACCAAAAACAATCACACCACATGACTAGCGAACAAATAATCTAAAATTAATTTCTAACTTAACAGTCTAAAACTAAATTAACTAACTTGAAATCCAAATCTAATCTAATAACAAAACTAAATTAAAATATAAACTAATAAATAGATTAAAAATCTAAACTAAATAACAAATTAAAAAAAATCTCTAAACTAATTAACAAATTTAAAAAAAACTCTAAACTAATTAACAAAATAAAAAATCTAAACTAACTAAAAATAAATAAAAATCTAAACTAATTAACAAAATAAAAATCTAAACTAATTTAAAAAAATAAAAAATCTGAATTAATTTAAAAACTAATCCAAAAACTAAAATTAAAAAATCTAAAACTAATTAAAAAAACCTAAAACTAAGAGCCCTTTCTAAAAGAAAGGCCCGCATAGCCTTTTAAGAAGGCTTTACATGGGCTTTATAATACTTGACTATATTAATTTCATGGAGGCAGAAATAAAACTCCACGTAGGTCTAAAATAAGAGGCAGCTGTAATACATGCACAAAATGTATTTATTGAAAATTTCAAATTGTACGTAGGTACAAATTGGATTTATTGAAATGTTTTAGATTGTAAATAGTTACAAAATGGTTTTTATTACTTGCAGGCAAGCAAAAAATGGATTTATTAAAATTTCAAATTGCAGGCAGAGACAAAATGGATTTTATTGAAATTATTTCAAATTGCAGGCAGACAAAAAATGGATTCTATTGAGATTTTCAGATTGCAGGCAACACAAAATGAAATTTATTGAAATTTTGAGATTGCAGGCAAGTACAAAATGAATTTATTGAAATTTGAATGTCCTTGCAGATAATGAAGTTATTCACAGATAATGAAAACATGGATTTAATGCCGACAAAGTAAATAAAAAAAGTGCAGAGACTATGTAGACAATGTACACAAATTTGAAATAATGCAAACAACGACTGTAAAGATAATGTAAGCAACATAAACAAATCTGAAATAATAATGTAGCTCTCTAGTAACCAATCGACAAAGCTTTGGAAATTTTAAAACGAACCTACAAAACAAAATGCCAAAACCTCAAGAAAACCTGGAGACAAAACAAATTAGAATATAAAATCTCTATCAAGCAAAACTTGAAAGGACAAATGTATCGGTCCCACTAGGTGTGCTAAATGTAGATGCAAAAATCTGATCTGAGATCTTATGGGAGAAGATTCAAATAGATTTTACATCAAACACTAAAGTACCTACAAGAAAACACACATTCAAAACAAATATATTCACGTCAGATTCACCAGAAAATGTAACTAGGAATTCGGAAAAAAATCAAAGCAATAAACATTAGCTAACCACAAAGATAAATTGCAATGAAAAATGTCCTATTACACTCAATAGAGCTATGAAGACAAGAAAATCAAACCAAATGCAAACTATTACAAATGAGGATATCTCCTCCATAATTATATTTCTCCTTCAAATGGGACTTGTACGGATATCACCTACAAGGTTGTTGTTGGGAACCAAGAAGGACAACTGAGAGGGGAGGGTTGAATCAGTTGTCAATAAATTACAACCCAAAACCAATTAATCCAACTTAAAACTTATTGCCAGTAAAACAAACTTAATGCCAGTAAAATAGATTTACAGTTATAGCAGTATTGGTATAACTTAATGCATGAAACAGAAAGAAAAACAACATCCACAACACATGACACATAGATTTTGACGTGGAAACCTTGTAAGGGGAAAAACCATGGTGGGAAACCTTACCCACAATTAGATGATACTATTGCAGATAGTAAGTGAATACAATAATGGGGTCTGCACATGCAGAAAGGCCAACCGCCTAGAGTTCACTACTCAATCACAAAATAGGAGTCACACTGACTACAATTGGATGGTTAAATCCAATAACAATGTACTTTTTCAATATAGCATGTGCAATGCTGGATTCAGTACTAGTTTAAGCTCTGACCATGAGTGCCAAACACCTTCATAACCTTTCCTTCAACCTTTAGATAATTTCCACGTGTTTCGCACAAGGATATGCTCTTCACAATGATCTTCAGTATTCACACACACACACACTCACAATGATCTTCAAATAATCTATCTTACAGTTATTTATACAAAACCCTAAGACCTCATCATAAGGTCGGCTCACTAGAGATATTACAATTACAAAATAAGTCTTGATGCAATATAGTATGTCGACTCAATACATTTACACATTATCCAATCAATAAACTATTTCCAAAATGTGTCATGCTGATCTGGAACATGATATCTTGTACCAGTCCATAACCTAGATCTATCTATTGGTAAAGGCAAATATGTGAACCCAATTAGTCCAATAAGAAAAACACCAAGTGTAAACATCGAGTCCATGTCTTCGACATAACCAAATGATCTCCAGATGATAAAAAGTCATCATCAACTTCCTGAGTTGTCGGTGAAACATATATCGGTGACTGTGCATAAGCCAATATCCATGTCGGGACCACAATGTGCCAGTTCAACAATAAACCAATTTACCCGAGTATCAAATCAACAATGTAGACCTCCAAAAAGATAAGTGTTGACATCAATGACAAAACCAATGCAACACATGATAGAGTCATCCATAATACCAACAATCTCCCCCTTTAGCATTGATGGCAACACTAGATGGAAAAATATCTAAGTGCCAAAAACAAAATGCCAAAAACCAACAATCTCCCAAAATAGAACAATCAAAGTTTTGTGCCAAAAACAGAAACAATACAACCAAAACCAAAAACACATCTCTCCCCAAGTACAATTTTTTTCCATAGATATCTCTCCCCCTTTGACATCAAATGCCAAATTAGTCAAGAATCAAAACATAACATATAGCTAACTACTCCCCCTAAGAAGTAGCTCTCCTTCATCAAAGCCGGAAAACAAATTTTTTGTTAGTCCCTATCGGTTTGATGCCAATCTTCATCGTTCAAGTCTCTGTCGATGGGGAAATTTCCCCAAGATGCTCTGTGAGATATTCAAATATTTCCTTAGGCAAAGGCTTTGTAAAGATATCTACAATTTTCTCTTTAGTATTCACATAAACCAATCTCACTTCATTTGCTTCAACATTCTCTTTCAAAAAATTGTACTTAATAGAAGCATGTTTTATTTTAGAGTGAAATACTAGATTATTTGATATATCAATTGCTGTTGAATTATCACAATGAATAATTAATGGTGCTTTTCATTTTACCTTGATATCCTTCAACATTTTCTTGATCCATAATACCTAAGTGCAATTAGTTGTTGCTGCAACATAGTCTGCTTCTGCTATAGATAATGATGTACAAGTCTGCTTCTTGTTGATCCATGAAATTAATCTTCTACCAAGAAAGAATGCACCACCAATGGTACTCTTTCTATCATCTATATCTCATGCCCAATTAGCATCTATATATGCACATAACTCAAAATTTTCATCCTTAGGATACCATAAACCAAGATTTGTTGTGCCTTGTAGGTGCCAAAAAATCCTTTTTACTGCACTTTCATGATTTTCTTTAGGATTGCTTTGAAATCTTGATACAATACATACTGCATTGATTATATCAGGTCTGGTTTGTGTCAAATACAGTAATCCTCCAATCATGATTTGTATCTTGTTGGATTTATAGGAGCTAAATCATCCTTTAATGTCAATTTATCTGTTGTAGTCATAGGAGTGCTTACCAGTTTGGAGTTTTCCATTCCAAATTTCTTCAAAAGTTCCTTCGAGTATTTTGTTTGACATATGAATATACCTTTATTTGTTTGAGAAATTTGCAAACCTAGAATTTTTTTATCTCTCCAATCATAGACATTTCAGAATCTTCCTGCATCTTGTTAGCAAAGTCTTTACATAACTCATCTTCACCTCCAAAAATGATATCATCCACAAATACTTCAATAAATAAAATGTCATCATTTGTGATTTTGTAATAAAAATTGTTGTTAGCATTACCTTTAGTATAACCAAGCTTTAAAAGATATTTATCCAGTCTAGCATACCAAGCTCTGGGAACTTGCTTCAATCCATATAAAGCTTTCCTTAACCTGCAAATCATATCCTTATGATCTGTTAATGAAAATCCATCAAGTTGTTCAATGTAAACTTCTTCTTCAAGATCTCCATTCAAAAATGCACATTTTACATCCATCTGATAAAATTTATGGTTCTTATGAGCTGCAAATACAAGAAATAGTCTTACTGCTTCAATTCTAGCTACCGGTGCAAAAGTTTCATTATAATCAATTCCTTCTTTCTGAGAATAACCTTTACGAACTAATCTTTCTTTGTTTCTGATTATTTCACCATCCTCATTAAGTTTATTTCTAAATACCCATTTAGTTCCAATTACATTTTTGTCTTTAGGCCAGGAAACTAATGTCCAAGTATTATTATTTTCAATCTATTCTAATTCATCTTCCATTGCTTTTATCCAATGTTTAGCTTCAACAATTGATGCTGGTTCAACTTGAGAAATTAAACATACCTCTTCATTTGTTAGTCTTCCTCTAGTCATAACACCTTGATTTTTATATCTAATTATTTGATTTTCTGAATGATTCAATCTTACATACCTGGGTTTATTCTGATTTCCACTTACAGGCTGTTGTTCTTCAATCACAGGTGAGTTCTCTGATGATGCCGATGTGGCTAGTTCTTCATTCTGTGTTGATTCATTTATAATCATTTATACTACCATTTCAAAACCTACAGATCTTGAATCTCCTCTAAAATGTTCATCTATTTTCACATTAGTACTTTCAATGATTTTCTACAATCTTATTATTATAACATTTATATGCCTTGCTTCTAGTTGAATAACCAAGAAATATTCCTTTATCACTTTTAGGATCAAATTTTCCAATAGACTCATCTCTCCTAATATAGCATTTTCTTCCAAATATTATGAAGTATTTAAGAGTAGGAGTATGACCAAACCATAGTTCATAAGGGGTCTTATCGGTTTCACCTTTGATGTGAACTCTGTTGAAAGTATAAACCGTTGTATTCTTTTCTTCTCTCTAGTACACATGAGGTAGATTTGCTTACATCATCATGGTTCTTGCTACATCTAGTATAGTTATGTTCTTCCTTTCCACAACTCCATTCTACTGGGGTGTCCGGGGTGCTGATAGTTATCTTTTAATTCCATTTACTTCACAAAATGCATTGAATTCCCTAGATGTAAATTCTCCTCCTTGATCAGATCTCAAGCATTTAATTTTCTTGCCGATTTCATTCTCTACCATTGCCTTGTATATCTTGAATCTTCCAAAAGCTTCTGATTTCTCCCTGAGAAAATTAACCCAACACATTCTATAATAATCATCAATTATTAGAATAAAGTATCTATCACCTTGAAGACTCCATGTTCTTGCTAGACCACATAAATCAGTATGAATTAAATCAAGAATATTATTGGATTTCTCATAAATGCTCTTAAATGTTGTTCTAACTTGCTTTCCCATTTGACATCCCTTACATACTGGATTATGAGGTTTCACAATCTTAGGTAAATCCCTTACTGCCTTAGTTGAACTGATCTTTACAAAGTAATCAAAATTCACATGACAAAGTCTTTTATGCCATAACCAACTTTCATCAATGTGAGGAATCAAAAATGTCTTATCACTGGTATTCAAATGAAATATATTACCTTTAGTCTGATTACCAGTTGCAATCTCCAATCTAGTTTTGTTCATGATTTTGCATTTTCCATTCTTGAATTGTAATTGAAATCCCTTTTCCACTAATTGACCAACACTCAAAAGATTATGCTTTAAAACTTCAACATAATAAACATTATCAGTATTGTGCTTACCATCCAGAGATATAGTGTCTCTTCCTTTGAATAAAAAATCTTTGTCATCTCCAAATCTTATTAGACCTCCATGAATTTCCTGTAATGATAAGAATTTGCTTTTATCACCAGTCATATGATGCGAGCATCCACTAACAATGATCCATTCATCATTTTCTTCAATTTTTGTTGCTAATGCTTGCTCTACCGCTTTGATAATAGGTGTTAGTTGATCTTCTTTTATTGCAACAAATGCCCATCCACTATCTGTTGGATCTTCATGAGAGTCATCTGTAACACCTCCATCTGCATAGTAACATGACTTATATTTATTTTTCTTAAATCTGTATCTCTGATATTCAGGGTTAGGTTTATATGTTCTTTTTGCTTCCTCTCTTAGTCTTGCATGTCTATCAGAACACCTAGATGCCATATGACCAACTTTTTTGCAATTAAAACATTTGAAAGGTGCTTTACCTTCATACTTACTTCCTGCTGGACCTTTAGGCATCTTCCTTGCAAATAGTGCTTCAAGTTCTTCAAGTTCTTCATTTTCTCTTCTGATATCTTCAAGTTCTTTTGCATAAAGTTCTTTCCAATCAGATTTGTCAGATGATGATGATTATGTTGATGATGATGCTTTGAAAGCTATATCAGTTTCGACTGTAACAATAGGACCAAATTCTTCAAGCTCAAATGCTGAAATTTTTCCAACCAAAGTATCTCTAGAAACTGATGTATTAGGCATTGTTCTCAACTCATTAATAGTAGTCACTTTCATTTTGTAAGCCGGTGGCAAAGCTCTTAAAACTTTGGAAACAATTTCATCTTCACTTAAAGATCCTCCACAATATTGTATTCCTAAAATAATTTCATTAACTCTTTCCATAAATGCAAAAATTATTTCATCTTCTTCCATTTTTAAATTTTCATACCTGACACGGTAACATTCTAATTTTGCAATCTTGACAGTGGTATCTCCTTCATTCAATGTTTTTAGTTTATCCCAAATAGATTTTGTAGTAGATCTGTCTGATAATCCCATGATTTCCTGATCTAATAATGCTCTTAGAAGTGCTTTTCTTGCTTTGCAATTATTCTCCAAGTCTTTAGCCAATGTCGGTGGATGAGGGTTATTCGAAGTAGGACCAACATAGCCATTCTTTGTAGCATCCCATATATCTCTTCCAATGTAGTTCAGATGTGTTTCCATTCTGATCTTCCATATACCATAGTTAGTTCCATCAAGTTTAGGACCGTCCTTTCTGAAAATATTTGATGTCATAAGATCTCCTCAAGTTGTTAGGCTTCTACAAAAAGAGAACTAGGCTCTGATACCAATTGTTAGGAACCAGGAAGGACAACTGAGAGAGGGGGGGGTGAATCAGTTGTTAATAAATTACAATTCAAAACCAATTAATCTAACTTAAAACTTAGTGCCGGTAAAACAAACTTAATGTCGGTAAAACATATTAACAATTATAGTAGTACCGGTATAACTTAATGCATGAAGCAAAAAGAAAAACAACATCCACAACATATGACACACAAATTTTGACGTAGAAACCCTATAAGGGGAAAAACCACGGTGGGAAACCTTACCCACAATCAAATGATACTACTACAGATAGTAAGTGAATACAATAATGGGGTCTGCACATGCAAAAATGCCAACCACCTAGAGCTCACTACTCAATCACGAAATAGGAGTCACACTGACTACAATTGGATGGTTAAATCCAATAACAATGTACTGCTTCAATATAACATCTGCAATGCTGGATTCAGTATTGGTTTAAGCTCTGACCATGAGTGCCAAACACCTTCATAACCTTTCCTTCAACATTTAGATAATATTTGTGTGATTCGCACAAGGATCTTCTCTTCACAATGATCTTCACTATTCTCACACACACACACTCACAATGATCTTCAAATAAAATCTTACAATTATTTATACAAAACCCTAAGACCTCATCATAAGGTCAGCTCACTAAAGATATTACAATTACAAAACAAGTCTTGATGCAATATAGTATGTTGGCTCAATACATTTACACATTATCCAATCAGTAAACTATTTCCAAAATGTATCGTGCTGATCTGAAACATGATATCTTGTACCAGTCCATAACCTAGACCTATTTGCCGATAAAGGCAAATATGTGAACCCAATTAATCCAATAAGAAAAACACCAAATGTAAACATCCAATCCGATTCTTCGACATAACCAAATGATCTCCAGATGATAACAAGTCATCATCAACTTCCTGAGCTATCGGTGAAACATATACCAGTGACTATGCATAAGCCAATATCCATGTCAGGACCACAATGTGCCAATTCAATAATAAACCAATATAACCAGAGTGTCAAATCAACAATGTAGAGCTCCAGAAAGATAAGTGTTGACATCAATGACAAAACCAATGCAACACATGATGAAGTCATCCATAATACCAATAGTTGCAAGTGTGATGGAAGAAAGATTTCAAAATGAAAAACAACAGTGTGAGGATACTTGAAAATATGGTTGTTGAAAGTGAACAATGAGAGCTCAATTTATAGACTTTTGAAATCACATTGAACGAACAAGATCGGCTCAATCCAATGGTTGAGATTTCAAGCAAGAATGAGTTAAAAGGGAAATTGCCATTAGAAGTGAAGAGAAAAAGGAGTTAAATGAAAAAAAAATTGGAAGTTTCTATTTGCACTCCAAATATTTCATTTAAACGTGAATGAGGTAGAATTAACAATTTAAAATTATTAATTCCAATCATAACTCAAATTAGCCAATTAATATATAAAAATATTAATTGTGACATGGACGAAGAGGGTGAATAGATAAATATAAATTTATTTATTCAAAAAGTGGCATGTTAACAAAAGAGTTAAATAATTATTTAATTAATCAACCTAGGGGAAATGATTTGAATAATTTAAAATACCAACCTGATTGTTGAATTAGGTCCTAATAGTGATGATTGATTGGCTAATAATTGATAAAAATTAATGACAATTGACTGAGGTTGACAACAAAATAGGATAGAGGTCGAAAAATACCCAAGATTGATAATGATTTTGATAAAAGACTAATAAGATTGATAAGATGAATTGACAATGACTTGATAAAGAATTGATCAGATCGATTGATAAAGTGCCATGAAAGGCTAATAGAGTGTCATAGAGGATAGATTGAAATTGATTGATAAAGAGGTTAATAATTAATGACTGATTAATTATCAACAAAGAGGGAATTAAGTCTAATTATCAAGATGAGACCAATTCAAATGATTTGAAAATGATAAAATGCCAATCATAATGATTTGGGACAAAATGCGAATGAACAAGACCGATTAGGGTTGGATTTGAAATGAACCAAAACTAGAAGAATGACACAATGTCAACATATGATGAAGAGAAAATGCGACATAGAAGACTTGTTAAAAATTAGGTTAGCGGCATAGGACCAATGACCAATTTGAGTGTCTACACTATTCTCTTTGAACCAGCTATTAAAAAGATCAATAAATTTCAATGGCAATAGAATTTGCTAGGAGAGATTTTGTAACAGGAATCTCCAGACACTTTGAGCCATCTTATAGTTCAATAGAAAATGGTCTAAAGATTCAATATCAATTTTACACATTACACATTGAAAAGGGCCACTAAACCCAATTTAATGAGCCTGTCACCAGTTAAAATTCTCTCTTTCATGACCAACCAAGGAAAGACACCAGCCTTTGGTAAATAATCAGAGTTCCAACAGAGTCTAGTTGGCCAATCCTCAGCTACCATTGCCTCCTCGATCACCTTATAGCCTATTTTGACTGAGTACATCCTTGTCCTTGAACCACACCATCTCACAACATCTTCCTTGAGTGAGAGAAAAGGTCTATACTCATTTAGAATGCCATCAAAAATAGTCAACTGGGGAGGGGTCAGAGAAGTGTCCTAGTATCCTTCCATCTCCATTCATCCACTCCATTTCTTCTTGAGATCTCCATATAGTCTCTAACTTTAGACTCCCAATGAGCCTCTGCAACTTGCTTGATTATCTTGACTCCATCTTGTAAGAAAAGTGTTGGCCTTCCATCCCATGAATCTTTCCAAAAGTCTGCTTTCTCCCCATTCCCCAATTGCCATGTAAGATGTTCTGTAATCACCTTCCTACAAGAAATTAAAAAACTCCATATAGTTGAGCCTCTAGGGGGCTCACAAATAATTAAAATCCATTCCCTCTTATAAGAGTCCAAGTATTTATACACTAGAATTTGAACCCTATTTTGTTCAAGCTTGAGATACATCTACGAGATAAGTTTCGCTCCCATTGCTTTGTTCAAAAGGATCCAATTTCTCAAAATATTTAACCTTATTAAGTATTTTGCATTCCAAAATAGTGTACTGGTAAATAAGAATTAATGCAGCAAACAAGAACAATAAATATAACATCGAAAACACACCATAACACAAGATGTTTAACGAGGAAACCTGATGTGGGAAAAACCTCAGTGGGATTTGTGACCCACAATATTCACTCATTGGCCAATGAATAAATATTACTTACAATGAGGGGCCTACACATGCAGGAAGGCCAACAACCTAGAGCTCACTGCTCAATCTACAAAATAGAAGTCTCACTGAATTACAAAATGGATTATGAAAATCCAATACAATGTACTCCTTCAAATCAGCATCATCTATGCCAGGTTCAGTACCGATTTAAGCTTATACTATAACCATAAACCTTATACAAAATCTATCCTATGCATTCGCATATATCTCATCTTCTATATCCTCTCTCATATCAAAATGATTTATAAGATCTCATACATATATGATTCTATTACAATATGCCATGTCAAATTTACAAAAAGATATTTACAATTAAATACAATAAAAAAAACTTTATTCCTGTCGGTTGGAGTGTCAGTATGCATTGTTGTCGCTGTCGGTGAAGTGTCTGCCAGTGTCGGAGCCTACCAGGTGGTTTACCAAATGAATGTCAGGTGGTTGCCTAAAGGTTGCCAGTAGGTTTCCATTAATGACAACACCATCATTTCTCACTAGAGTGTAGAATGCCAACAATCTCCCACTTTGGCATTGATGGTAACACTCAAGAGAAAAATCCAAAAATGAAGTCCAAAAATTTACCAAAAATATGTGCTCCCCCTGAGTAGTTGATCTTCTCTGAATAGGCATTTTTCTCTGTCCACTACTCCCCCTTTGGCATCAATGACAAAGGTTGTCAAAAAAACTATCAAACAAGTGCAAAAATTCACCTTAAGGTTTGTAACCGGTTGGTTACAATCTGAAATATATCAACCAAAACCAAATTTAAACTCTGCATGATTTTGTTGTTGTCATTCATGGCTTCCTCAGTTCATTGGATTGTGTCAGTGAGATGATGCATATTCTCCTCCGGTGATCTTTCTCCTTGAATTAATGCCTTAGAGATCTCATTTCTCAGAGAGATAAGGTTATCCAGTTTAGGACTAAGTTTATACTTCAGCTCTCTGGCATTTGCCTTGATCCTTTCTTTTTCCTTCTCAAATTTCTCCAATTTTTCCTCAAATACTACTATTTCTTGCTCAATAACTGATATAGGTTCATATGAACCAATGATATTATTAGCTATATCATCAATTTCTTTCTATACTCTGCTTATTTCCTTTTCAATGTCCTGGGTCAACAGATATGGCTTGCATGTTTCTCTATACAGTTCCTTATACTTCAAAATTGTTGTATTCAGTGTCGGTAAAAGTGTATTAATATGCTCAGTGCACTTCTTTATTGTCTCCTCAAAGAATTTTTATTTTTCTTTTTCCATTTTCTCTTTGAATGCATCTTCATTTACCTTATCCACTGTTATTACATTTCTAACAATAAATTTAGACAGTGTGTCTAACTATCCTAAAGAATCCTTTACATTATCTACATTGCATTTGGGTGCAATCATCTTAAGAATACGTATGGTATCATCAATTTCCTTGTAGGCCAATGCATTACAATCAGTTATCTTCTTAATTGAGTCCAGAAGTACCTATGTCACATTAGTAGGTCTGAATTTAGATGTCTGATTAATTATCTTTATTATTTCAGTGCTTCCAGTGTTAGTAACCAATTTGCTTGTATCAACCTCCGGTGGATTAGTCTGAGTTTGTGTTTCAACCTGTAGTGGTTTGGGTTTCTCAATGATTACCGGTTTTGCTATCTCAACATGTACCTGTGCCTCTACCAGTTTCTCTATTGGTTTCTCTGTGTTATCAGCTCTCGGTATCTCTGTGTTATCAACTTCCAATATCTCTGTCTCTGTTTATTTCTCCATGCCAACATCTAAACTACCAGTATTCATTCCATTGTCCAAAGGTTGCTCTGTGTGCTCTGTTTGCTTTGTTTGTACTTCAACAACTACATTTTCTGTCGGTTGCTCAGCAATACTGCCAACAATATCATCCTATACCTTTGTGTTGTCCTTGTCCACAATAATGTTCACTTCCTGAGTATCAACATTCATGGTGAATAGAATTTCAGATTCTGGGTTAGTGTCATCATGTGTTATGTCAACATTTTCAGTAGCTCGTGTATCACCAGTATGTACCGATGTAGTATCCAAGGGTGGTGGTAAGTTGTCATTTATTTTGATGTTTTGTATTCCACCAATTTTACCTTTCCCTTTTTCCTTGTCCTTTTGATATACTTTGAATATTTTCTTGGGTCGGTTCAATTCTTCCTATTTTTCCTTTTCTACGAAAAAGATATCCCATTTGTCAGTTGTTTCTTTTGCAATTTCATTTACTCTGCCAACCATTAAGCTCACTTTTTGATGACCACTAGCAAAAACTGATTTGTTAGCTTCACAAATTAATTCATCAATCTCCTCTTTCTAGTTAACTGGATGAACAACCATAAGTTTTTCAGTTTCTTGTCTAGCTCCATTACTGCAATCCTTTCTATGTCTAACCTTCTACATAGATCATTTGGTAAATCATCTACTACTTTAATTAGCACTTTCTTGTAGATATCTAGATGTTGAATAATGTTGTTCTCAACACTTTCCTTTTCAGAATCAATGAATGTGTTATACAACTTGCTCACATTATCCAAGTTACCATCATCAGTGATTTCATTCAGTAAGTTATCCAAAGGTGGTATAACCTATTGTTTCTTCTTGGGTGTCAACTTCTTTGTTGGTTGTCCTACCGCTTGTTGATTCTTTCTCAGAGTTCTTGTTTTCTTGGGTGGAGGAGAAGGTACCGGTGAAGGTTTTCTCTTCCTATCAACTCTTTTAAATTCAATAGGTGTTTCACTTTCAGATGATGTGCCAACCGGTGAGATATGTGCCTCCGGTTGTGATCCTTCCAGTTCACTTACCTTTATTCCAATAAGGTTCATGAAATTTTCTTTTATTTCCTTTACTTGTTTTGATGTATCTCTTATATACTTTTCTCTTCTCTTCCTTTGTTTCATTGTTTGTACACCGCTCTCAATTGCTTGTGCACTGCCAAAAACTTCTTTCGATGGTTCTCTAGGTGCTTCTAATAGGGATTTAGCATAAGTCTCAATAATATTTACATTAGTCTCTCTCTTGTTCTCATTTTGTCTTGGAAGGCTTTGAAATATTTAATTATATTATTTTCCCTAGCAATACCCATGCCGGTGAAGGCTTCTTGCAATTGTTTGCCTACCGGTATGTAATAACCAAAATCTTTGTGTCCAATACTAGGAATTTGTTTTGAAAAATACAACATAAGGCATACCAAAATATTACCAAAATGAAATGTTTCTTTCTTTTCTCCTTTTATCTTTTTCAAATTATCTACAAGTTCATCCTTCAACCATTCACGCACATCTATTTTTGCATCATTATTTACCATATCATAAGCACTTTTAATGCAAAGACTAGAAACTGAATTAAGTTGGTTTGCATGTGTGGTCTTATAGCCTAAAGTCATACTTATGAATCTCACATTGATATCCTTGATGTCATTTACTCTCAGAGATCTGCTATCAGATGTTGCTCCTGTTAAGGTCATGACTATGTTGTTGGGTACCTTCCTTGTGTTTGTCTAGTCTGCTTCCAGTAGAGGGTAATCCTGTCACTGCCCTAATTGATTGTCGGGTGAATTTGCAGACTCAGTCTAGCCAAAGAAATTCTCCATGTACGCTACTTACGACAATTCTCACTACCTCCTCTAGAAATTCAGGGATGTTCAAGATTTCTACAAAACCTAAGGTCTCAATAACCCTATGCTTGGGTTTGACATTTCCATTCTCATCACAAATTATTGTTTTAAACATCTTTAATGCTTCCACAAAACCTAATTCTTCAATATTGCAATGAATATAAATTCTAGAGTCTTCAGCATAAGCTACACCTTTAGGAATTTTTGAAAATGCGCCTATGGAATCATCTTGTTTAGCTATCTCATGAATAATTATGAAAACAGGCCTAGGGCATTTTACAATTTCCATAACAATAGGGTTTGCAATAAATTTGGGATCAGAAGAGGAAGCCATTTGAAAAGTACCTTAAGCTTCCTGATACTGTTTGAGTTCTTGAAATAAATTGCTTCACTTCTTCGCCTTGAATGCTTTCACTCGGATTTTTGCACTCTCTGCTAGTTTGAATGCTTAGTGAATCGAAAAAGAAGGAAAATCAATGATTTATAATGAAATTTCATTCAACAACCGCAATAAATGCTCATCAGTTAAGTGAAAACTTAACACATCTACCGGTAAAGAAGAAATCTATCTTCTCACCATCTACCAAGGGTAATCTGCATGTCATTCAACTTGTTGCAATACCCCCAAAGGGTTACTTCTTAGTTGGATGAAGAATTTCCTACCAGCGGAGTAATACTCGTTTCTACCGTTGAAGAAATGGTCTCATCAACATTCTGATTTGTCTTTCTAATCCATTGTCTTGAAAATTCTTGCTTTACCTCATTAACCTTTTCTTTGCCTTTCAAACTGGGTCCTTTATTGTTTGCTGGTGAAGTCTTACTTCTACAAAATTTTGCGATATGTCCATTTTTGTTACAAGCATAACAAGTCACATTATTCTTCTGAATAGCCTTTCCATATCCTATGTCGATTTGTGTTCTACATTGATTAGATAAGTGCCCAAATCTTCCACAAACATAACATCTCACATTCATTCTGCAGTTTTCTGAATTATGACCAACTTTGTTGCATTTGGAACATTGACCGGTGGGTGCATTAATGTTTTGATTGTTTCTAGATCTACATTGATTTTCTCTATGACCAAACTTGTTAAAGTTAAAGCATTTCCCATTAAATTTGTAAGCATTAGGTTGTCTTATTGGTTTACTGTGATCATGATTGTTTGCAGTACCGAAACTTTCACCAATGTCAAATCCAAGTCCATTAGTATCTCCATTAGGTTTCTGACTTTTCACCATATCATCAAGTTCTTCTGAAATTTTCTTGAATTTCTCTTTATGTTGATTTGCAGTAGCCAACTCATTTTCTAGAATTCCCATCTATCTCATAAGTTCAGTTTTATCATGCTGCATGTGAATCAGATCTGTCTTTAACATATCATTTTCATGACTGAGTCTTAGATTTTCATTACTAACATCATTTAGTCTCCTAGTCAAGTCATCTTCATTCTTCTTTCTATTTTCAATGTCTTTACAAAATATCATAGTCATATCTTGCATTTCATTCCTCATATTTATGTTTTCTTGTCTCATCTTGTTCACAAGCTCATTAAGAGTTTCCTTTTCATCATTGTCATTTTCCATCTTCTCATGAAGTTCTTCTCTTTTATTTCTAGCAATAGTAAGATTCTCCTAAAGTCCTTGAATGAATTCTTGTGCAGTCCTCAGATCATCTTCAAGTTTGATATTCTTCAACTTCTCTTTATCATAGTCTACAAGAGCTCCTTCCAATTGCTTTCTTAAGTTCTCAATCTATACCAATGTTAGAATCTTTCTCAAGTTGTTAGGCTTTTGAAAATAGAGGACCAGGCTCTGATACCAATTGTTAGGATTAATGATAGTCCCAAAGATACTGAGAGGGGGGGTGAATTAGTATCTAACTGGTTAACAAAATATTTAACCTTATTAAGTATTTTGCATTCCAAAACAATGTACTGGTAAAAAAGAATTAATGCAGCAAACAAGAACAATAAAGATAGCATCGAAAACACACCATAACACATAATTTTCAACGAGGAAACTTGATGTGGGAAAAACCTCAGTGGGATTTGTGACCCACAATATTCACTCACTAGCCAATGAATAAATATTACTTACAATGAGGGGCCTGCACATGCAGGAAGGCCAACTACCTAGAGCTCACTGCTCAATCTACAAAATTGAAGTCTCACTAAATTACAAAATGGATTATGAAAATCCAATACAATGTACTCCTTCAAATCAGCATCATCTATGCCAGGTTCAGTACCGATTTAAGCTCATACTATAACCATAAACCTTATACAAAATCTGCCCTATGCATTCGCATATATCTCATCTTCTATATCCTTTCTCATATCAAAATGATTTATAAGATCTCATATATATATGAGTCTATTACAATATGCCATGTCGTGTTTACAAAAAGATATTTACAATTAAATACAATAAATAAAAGTTTATTCCTGTCGGTTGGAGTGTCAGTATGCATTGTTGTCACTGCCGGTAAAGTGTTTGCCGGTGTCAGTGCCTACTAGGTGGTTTACCAAATGAATGTCAGGTGGTTGCCTAAAGGTTGCCAGTAGGTTTCCATTAATGACAACACCATCATTTCTCACTAGAGTGAAGAATGCAAACAATCTCCCCCTTTGGCATTGATGGCAACACTCATGAGAAAAATCCAAAAACTATTCCAAAAATGAAGTCCAAAAATTTACCAAAAATATGTGCTCCCCCTGAGCAGTTGATCTTCTCTGAATAGCCATTTTTCTCTGTCCACTACGCCCCCTTTGACATCAATGACAAAGGTTGTCAAAAAAATTCTCAAACAAGTGCAAAAATTCACCTTAAGGTTTGTAACTGATTGGTTACAATCTGAAATATATCAGCCAAAACCAAATTTAAACTCTGCATGATTTTTTTGTTGTCATTCATGGCTTCCTCAATTCATTTTATTGTGTCAGTGAGATGATGCATATTCTCCTCCGGTGATCTTTCTCCTTGAATTAATGCCTTAGAGATCTCATTTCTCAGAGAGATAAGGTTATCCAGTTTAGGACTAAGTTTATACTTCAACTCTCTGGCATTTGCCTTGATCCTTTCTTTTTCCTTCTCAAATTTCTCCAAGTTTTCCTCAAATACTGCTATTTCTTGCTCAATTACTGATATAGGTTCATATGAACCAATGATGTTATCAACTATATCATCAATTTCTTTCTGTACTCTGCTTATTTCCTTTTTAATGTCCTGGGTCAATAGATGTGGCTTGCATGTTTCTCTATACAGTTCCTTATACTTCAAAATTGTTGTATTCAATGTCAGTAAAAGTGTATTAATATGCTCAGTGCACTTCTTTATTGTCTCCTCAAAGAATTTTTCTTTTTCTTTTTCCATTTTCTCTTCGAACGCATCTTCATTTACCTTATCCACTGTTATTACATTTCTAACAATAAATTTAGACAATGTGTCTAACTATCCTAAAGAATCCTTTACATTATCTACATTGCATTTGGGTGCAATCATCTTAAGAATAGGTATGGTATCATCAATTTCCTTGTAGGCCAATGCATTACAATCAGTTATCTTCTTAATTGAGTCCACAAGTACCTATGTCACATTAGTAGGTCTGAATTTAGATGTCTGATTAACTATCTTTATTATTTCAGTGCTTCCAGTGTTAGTAACCAATTTGCTTGTATCAACCTCCGGTGGATCAATCTGAGTTTGTGTTTCAACCTGTAGTGGTTTGGGTTTCTCAGTGATTACCAGTTTTGCTATCTCAACATGTACCTGTGCCTCTACCAGTTCTCTATTGGTTTCTCTGTGTTATCAGTTGTCGGTATCTCTGTGTTATCAACTTCCAGTATCTTTGTCTCTGTTTATTTCTCCATGCCGGCATCTAAACTACCAGTATTCATTCCATTGTCCAAAGGTTTCTCTGTGTGCTCTGTTCGCTTTGTTTGTACTTCAACAACTACATTTTCTGTCGGTTGCTCAACAATACTACCAACAATATCATCCTATACCTTTGTGTTGTCATTGTCCACAATAACGTTCACTTCCTGAGTATCAACATTCATGGTGAATAGAATTTCTGATTCTGGGTTAGTGTCATCATGTGTTATGTCGACACTTTCAGTAGCTCGTGTATCACCAGTATGTACCAGTGTAGTATCCAAGGGTGGTGGTAAGTTGTCATTTATTTTGATGTTTTTTGTTCCACCAATTTTACCTTTCCCTTTTTCCTTGTCCTTTTGATATACTTTGAATATTTTCTTGGGTCGGTTCAATTCTTCCTATTTTTCCTTTTCTACGAAAAAGATATCCCATTTGTCAGTTGTTTCTTTTGCAATTTCATTTACTCTGCCAACCATTAAGCTCACTTTTCGATGACCACTAGCAAAAACTGATTTGTTAGCTTCACAAATTAATTCATCAATCTCCTCTTTCGAGTTAACTGGATGAACAACCATAAGTTTTTCAGTTTCTTGTCTAGCTCCATTACTACAATCCTTTCTACATCTAACCTTCTACATAGATCGTTTGGTAAATCATCTACTACTTTAATTAGCACTTTCTTGTAGATATCCAGATGTAGAATAATGTTGTTTTCAACACTTTCCTTTTCAGAATCAATGAATGTGTTATACAACTTGCTCACATTATCTAAGTTACCATCATGAGTGATTTCATTCAGTAAGTTATCCAAAGGTGGTATAACCTGTTGTTTCTTCTTGGGTGTCAACTTCTTTGTTGGTTGTCTTACCGCTTGTTGATTCTTTCTCGGAGTTCTTTTTTTCTTGGGTGGAGGAGAAGGTACCGGTGAAGGTTTTCTCTTCCTATCAGCTCTTTTAAATTCAATAGGTGTTTCACTTTCAGATGATGTGCGAACCGGTGAGATATGTGCCTCCGGTTGTAATCCTTCCAGTTCACTTACCTTTATTCCAATAAGGTTCATGAAATTTTCTTTTATTTCCTTTACTTGTTTTGATGTATCTCTTATATACTTTTCTCTTCTCTTCCTTTGTTTCATTGTTTGTACACCGCTCTCAATTGCTTGTGCACTGCCAAAAACTTCTTTCGATGGTTCTCTAGGTGCTTCTAATAGGGATTTAGCATAAGTCTCAATAATATTTACATTAGTCTCTCTCTTGTTCTCATTTTGGCTTGTAAGGCTTTGAAATATTTAATTATATTATTTTCCCTAGCAATACCCATGCCGGTGAAGGCTTCTTGCAATTGTTTGCCTACCGGTATGTAATATCCAAAATCTTTGTGTCCAATACTAGGAATTTGTTTTGAAAAATACAACATAAGGCATACCAAAATATTACCAAAATGAAATGTTTCGTTCTTGTCTCCTTTTATCTTTTTCAAATTATCTACAAGTTCATCCTTCAACCATTCACGCACATCTATTTTTGCATCATTATTTACCATATCATAAGCACTTTTAATGCAAAGACTAGAAACTGAATTAAGTTGGTTTGCATGTGTGGTCTTATAGCCTAAAGTCATACTTATGAATCTCACATTGATATCCTTGATGTCATTTACTCTCAGAGATCTGCTATCAGATGTTGCTCCTGTTAAGGTCATGACTATGTTGTTGGGTACCTTCCTTGTGTTTGTCTAGTCTGCTTCCAGTAGAGGGTAATCCTGTCACTGCCCTAATTGATTGTCGGGTGAATTTGCAGACTCAGTCTAGCCAAAGAAATTCTCCATGTACGCTACTTACGACAATTCTCACTACCTCCTCTAGAAATTCAGGGATGTTCAAGATTTCTACAAAACCTAAGGTCTCAATAATCCTGTGCTTGGGTTTGACATTTCCATTCTCATCACAAATTATTGTTTTAAACATCTTTAATGCTTCCACAAAACCTGATTCTTCAATATTGCAATGAATGTAAATTCTAGAGTCTTCAGCATAAGCTACACCTTTAGGAATTTTTGAAAATGCACCTATGGAATCATCTTGTTTAGCTATCTCATGAATAATTATGAAAACGGGCCTTGGGAATTTTACAATTTCCACAACAATAGGGTTTGCAATAAATTTGGGATCAGAAGAGGAAGCCATTTGAAAAGTACCTTATGCTTCCTGATACTATTTGAGTTCTTGAAATAAATTGCTTCACTTCTTCGCCTTGAATGCTTTCACTCAGATTTTTGCGCTCTTTGCTAGTTTGAATGCTTAGTGAATCGAAAAAGAAGGAAAATCAATGATTTATAATGAAATTTCATTCAATAACCGCAATAAATGCTCGTCAGTTAAGTGAAAACTTAACACATCTACCGGTAAAGAAGAAATCTATCTTCTCACCATCTACCGAGGGTAATCTGCATGTCGTTCAACTTGTTGCAATACCCCCAAAGGGTTACTTCTTAGTTGGATGAAGAATTTCCTACCAGTGGAGTAATACTCGTTTCTACCGGTGAAGAAATGGTCTCATCAACATTCTGATTTGTCTTTCTAATCCATTGTCTTGAAAATTCTTGCTTTACCTCATCAACCTTTTCTTTGCCTTTCAAACTGGGTCCTTTATTGTTTGCCGGTGAAGTCTTACTTCTACAAAATTTTGCGATATGTCCATTTTTGTTACAAGCATAACAAGTCACATTCTTCTTCTAAATAGCCTTTCCATATCCTATGCCGATTTGTGTTCTGCATTGATTAGATAAGTGCCCAAATATTCCACAAACATAACATCTCACATTCATTCTGTAGTTTTCTGAATTATGACCAACTTTGTTACATTTGGAACATTGACTGGTGGGTGCATTAATGTTCTGATTGTTTCTAGATCTACATTGATTTTCTCTATGACCAAACTTGTTAAAGTTAAAGCATTTCCCATTAAATTTGTAAGCATTAGGTTGTCTTACTGGTTTACTGTGATCATGATTGTTTGTAGTACCGAAACTTTCACCAATTTCAAATCCAAGTCCATTAGTATCTCCATTAGGTTTCTGACTTTTCACCATATCATCAAGTTCTTCTGAACTTTTCTTGAATTTCTCTTTATGTTGCTTTGCAGTAGCCAACTCATTTTATAGAATTCCCATCTATCTCATAAGTTTAGTTTTATCGTGTTGCATGTGAATCAGATCTGTCTTTAACATATCATTTTCATGACTGAGTCTTAGATTTTCATTACTAACATCATTTAGTCTCCTAGTCAAGTCATCTTCATTCTTCTTTCTATCTTCAATGTCCTTAAAAAATATCATAGTCATGTCTTGCATTTCATTCCTCATATTTATGTTTTCTTGTCTCATCTTGTTCACAAGCTCATTAAGAGTTTCATTTTCATCATTGTCATTTTCCATCTTCTCATGAAGTTCTTGTCTTTTATTTCTAGCAATAGTAAGATTCTCCTAAAGTCCTTGAATGAATTCCTATGCAGTCCTCAGATCATCTTCAAGTTTGATATTCTTCAACTTCTCTGAATCATAGTCTACAAGAGCTCCTTCCAATTGCTTTATAAAGTTCTCCATCTGTACCAATGTCAGAATCTTCCTCAAGTTGTTAGGCTTTTCAAAATAGAGGACCAGGCTCTAATACCAATTGTTAGGATTAATGATAGTCCCAAAGATACTGAGAGGGGGGGTGAATTAGTATCTAACCGGTTAACAAAATATTTAACCTTATTAAGTATTTTTCATTCCAAAATAGTGTACTGGTAAATAAGAATTAATGCAGCAAACAAGAACAATAAAGATAACATCGAAAACACACCATAACACAAGATGTCTAACGAGGAAACCTGATGTGGGAAAAACCTCAGTGGGATTTGTGACCCACAATATTCACTCACTGGCCAATGAATAAATATTACTTACAATGAGGGGCCTAGACATGCAGGAAGGCCAACTACCTAGAGCTCACTGCTCAATCTACAAAATAGAAGTCTCACTGACTTACAAAATGGATTATGAAAATCCAATACAATGTACTCCTTCAAATCAGCATCATCTATGCCAGGTTCAGTACCGATTTAAGCTCATACTATAACCATAAACCTTATACAAAATCTATCCTATGCATTTGCATATATCTCATCTTCTATATCCTCTCTCATATCAAAATGATTTATAAGATCTCATACATATATGAGTCTATTACAATATGCCATGTCGGCTTTAGATAAAGATATTTACAATTAAATACAATAAACAAAAGTTTATTCATGTTGGATGGAGTGCCAGTATGCATTGTTGCCGCTGCCGGTGAAGTGTTTGCCAGTGTCGGTGCCTGTCGAGTGGTTGCCTGAAGGTTGCGGAAACCTTGCTCCACCTACGTTTCCCCTTAGATTATTTAAATTATTTTTTTTAAATTGATTTTATTAGACTTTTAAATTTAATTGAATTAATATTAGTCTAAAAGAAATTAATTAATTATTTTGCCTTATTTTCCTCTTAGGATGCCTCGGACAACGCGACAAGTTTGTAAGCGCAGATGGTGTCCTAGACCTGTGCACATAGCATGCGAAGAGGTAGTGAGGGAGGCATCAATTCCAGAGGAGAACCTAGGAGCACCTCCCGAACAGCCAAATGAACCTAACCGAGACCTCTTTGTAGCAATACAGAATCTTATTGGCATAGTTCAGGAAAGGATCCCAGCAGAGAACCCTCAAGTTAGAAGTCATGACTCTAGGAGTCATAGATCTATTGATAGAGAATGAAGCAGGAGCCCAGCTCCTATTCCTATAGAGACTCGGGTGGAAATGAGCTAGAGTCTATGCATATGCCAGGACGACCTCTAGTGGTGGAACTAGTTTATTTTGAGAGAGCTCGTCGAGATCCAGGGGATCTTATCAGGGAGGTCATGCGCCTCCAGCCACCATCCTTCGGAGGTTCTACCGATGGGGTAGAGGCCGAGGCATGGCTTTTGAGTCTTGAGAGGTGCTTTGCATTGCGTTTTTATGAGAGCAACCTAAAAGCACATGTCGCAGTTCATCTACTGAGAGGGTCAGCCTCCACTTGGTGGAGACAGGAAGAGTACAAATGTGGATTAGTTCCTGATACTTTCACTTGGGAGATATTCACAGAGAGGTTCCGTGAGAGGTACCTATCAGAACACTTTAGGCAGCGTCGTATAGATGAATTTCAAGATCTCCAACAAAAAGGCTTGTCAGTAACCCAATATGAAAGCAAATTCTTTGAGCTGTTGCCTTATGTAGATTATCTAAAGGATGAGAAACTTCTTGTAAACCATTTCATCAGAGGGTTAAATGCTGGTATAGCCGGGCCTGTTAGGATGTCCGCTCCAGAGAGCCTTCGAGTTGCTGTGGAGAAGGCATTAATTGCCGAGGAAATTCAGGTCAGACCCCAGGACAATAGGGATTGGTTTTAGAACCAAAATCCCGCACCTCAGACTTATGGATTCCAGAAACCACATTGGAAAGGAAACAACTAAAATTCTCAGGGGTTCTCCAAACCCCCTCCTCGACAACAGACACCACAGAACCAAAGGCAGAAGCCTCCACAGTATCAGCAGGGCTCCAAGCCCAAATAGTGGCAGACTCGGGGATAGAGATGTGATCAAAGAGCATAGGTGCAGTACACACAGCCGGCGAGGACTCAGCAGTCATCCAAGGGTGGGTACAGCAGATCCAATAGGATAGGAGGTCAGGCTTTCTCTAGGCCTCAGGGCACCCAGTTTCAGGCACGGGGTGCTTGCTTTACGTGTGGAGCCATGGGGCATATGGTGAGGGATTGACCTTAGGGTTAGGTGGCAAGGAATCAGCAGATGGCCGCTTTAGAGCCGACAGTTGGTGATATGGGTAGGTCCCATAGAGTATTCGCAGTGGTTGACAACCGCCAGGCTGAGCATCAAGCCACGGTTATCAAATCTATAGGTATGATCAAAGGTAACAATGTATCTATTTTGTTTGATTCAAGAGCTATTGACTCCTTTATATCTCCATTGGTTGTGGAGCATTGCGGGCTAGTGGCAACTAGACAGGGTGTCAGTTGGGAAGTGGAATTAGCATTAGGGGCTAGAGTGTCAGTGGAATCAGAGGTTAGGGCATGTCAGCTGCAGATTGGCAAGACCACCACTTTAGTACACCTTAGAGTAACTCCACTTGGATCTTACGGGATCGTACTTGGCATGGATTGGCTTTATTCCCATAGAGCCAAGATGGATTGCCACCTGAAAAAGATCGAGTGTGAGGATGATCATGGTTCGCCCATAGTTATCATCGGGATTCAAAGGCCCGTGTCTCTTCGTACGATCTCCGCAATGCAGCTTAAGCCGAGCATGCGAAAGGGATGTCAGCTATTTGCTATCACTATCAGTGACAGAGGAGAAGAGGAAGAAAAAGAAACATCGCTCGATGACCATCCTATCCTTAAGGGATATTTAGATGTATTTCCTTCAAAGTTACTAGGAATGCCTCCCCGTAGAGAGATTGATTTTCATATAGACCTAGTACTAGGAGCCGAGCCAATTTCCAAAGCACCTTATAGGATGACCACAAATGAGCTAAATGAACTCAAATTACAGCTTGAGGAACTCCTTGAGAAGGGTCATATTCATCCTAGCGTATCCCCTTGGGGTGCACCAGTCATCTTCATTAAGAAGAAGGACAGGTCTCTCTAATTATGTATGGATTATCGGCAGCTAAATAAAGTAACCATCAAGAACCGATATCCTTTGCCCAGAATTGATGATTTATTCAACTAGCTTCAAGGTGCCAAAGTCTTTTCCAAAATAGATCTGAAGTCAGGATACCATCAGTTGAGAATAGTGGAAAGTGATATCCACAAGACTGCATTTTGCACTAGATATGGTCACTATGAGTTCACCGTAGTCCCATTCGAACTTATGAATGCCCCAACAGTGTTTATGAGCATTATGAATGGGGTGTTCCATACATTTCTGGACCATTTGTTATTGTGTTTCTCGATGATATACTGATATATTCTCGGAATGAGAAGGATCATGAGGAGCACCTAAAACAAGTATTGCAGTGTTTGCGGGATAATCAGTTGTTTGGCAGTTTGTCGAAGTGTGCCTTCTTTTGGTCAGAGGTCAAGTACCTTGGGCACGTTATTTTCGGTGATGGGATCTCAGTTGATCCATCAAAGATTAGGGCTATTATGGATTGGCCAATGCCAACTAGTGTGACAGAGGTTAGGAGTTTCATGGGCTTAGCAGGGTATTAGCGACGTTTTGTCGAGGGATTCTCTAGAGTGGCACACCCTATTACTTCTCTCCAGCATAAAGGGAAGAAATTTGAGTGGATAGAGAAGTGTGAGAAGGCCTTTCAGGAACTCAAGAAGGAACTTACTAGTGCTCCTATCCTTGTTGTACCAAATCCCACAGCTGATTCCATGGTTTGTACAGATGCTTCACTAGAGGGTTTAGGAGCAGTTCTTATGCAGGATGGTAGGGCCATAGCTTTCGAGTCTAGGAAACTTAAGACTCATGAACTTAATTATCCCACTCACGACCTTGAGCTCGCAGTAGTAGTGCATGCACTTGTGAGATAAAGACACTTCCTTTTAGGTCATCACTTCGAGTTGCATTCAGATCATCAGAGTCTTCAGTACATCTTCACTCAGCCGAACCTTAATGCACGTCAGAGGAGATGGATGGAGTTCTTGTGCAAATATGATTTTGACGTTCACTACATCAAAGGAAAGGAAAATGTAGTTGTAGATGCTTTGAGTAGGAGACGTCACGAGGTTTACACCATATCTATGGGCACGGATTTGAGAGACCGTATACTATAGCACTTGCTAGAGGATAGATGGTATGCAAAGGTTGGTTAGGTAATACGATCTTAGGTTACTCTAGAAGGGAAATATGTGGATTATTCTTTGGAGTCTGATGGACTGTTATGCCACAGAGGGCACATTTATGTACCTTCCTCTGGAGGGTTATGAGAGTTCATTGTCATGGAGGCTCATAGAGCTCCTTATGCAGTGCATCCCGGGGTTAAAAAGTTGCATGCTGACTTGAGGTAGCTATATCATTGGCCAGGAATGTGGTAGCTCATTTCTGAGATAGTAGCTCGATGCCTCGAGTGTCAGAGAGTAAAGGTGGAGCACCGCCATCCAGGTGGGTTGTTCCAGTCTCATGCTATACCAGAGTGGAAGTGGGATACTATATCCATGGATTTCATCATTGGTCTTCCTATGTCTTCTCGTCGCCATCATGCTATCTTGGTGATAGTTGACAAGTTGACCAAAGTAGCTCACTTTTCACCAATCCGTACTACTTTCACAGCTCCAGCAGTAGCACAGGTTTTCTTGTGAGACATTGTTAGACTTCATGGCATTCCCCACAAGATTATTTCTGACAGGGATTCTCTTTTCACTTCTTCCTTTTGGAAGTCATTACAGGAAGCTATGGGCACTAAGCTCAATTTCAGTACAGCCTATCACCCAGAAACAGATGGTCAGACAGAGAGGGTCAATCAGGTGTTAGAGGATATGCTTCACATGTACGTCATGGATCATCAGACCCGATGGGAGGAGTATCTTCCCTTAGTGGAGTTTGCCTATAACAATGGGCATCACACTTCTTTGGGGATGCCACCCTATCAGGCATTATACGGCAGGCCTTGCAGGATGCCCTTGAGTTGGGATCGCATAGAGGATAGAGTTGCTATTGGTCCTGAGATAGTTTGGGATATGGAACAACAGGTGGATTTGATTAGGCAGTGTCTCAGAGAGGCTCAGGATAGAGAGAAGAAATATGCTGATGCAAAGAGGATAGATCGTAGCTACTTGGTTGGAGATAGAGTCTTCTTGAGAGTGCGACCGCATAAGAGTCCAATTCGTTATGGAAAGGGTTCTAAGCTCACACCTCGCTTTGTAGGACCTTTTGAGATTCTTGAGAGGATAGGCCCAATTGCCTACCATTTAGCATTGCCACCTAGCCTGTCACGCATCCATGATGTGTTTCAGGTATCAGTTTTGAGAAAATATATCTATGATGAGTCTCACATTTTAGATTGGGATGCCTTGCAGGTGGAGTCGGACGGGCAACTAGCTTTGGATCCCATTCGCATTTTGGCACGCCAGACATTGTCCCTTCGAGGTCGAGAGCTGGACCAGGTTAGGGTCCAGTGGGATTGCTATGATGAGGTTATGGCTTCATGGGAGGATGCAACACGTATGAGATCAGAGTACCCCCACCTCTTTGATGAACTCCAGGAGGAAGTTCATGCCTAGAGGGGGAGGGTGTGAGGCCTCACCTCGACTCAGTCTGACATTTCAATGATTTTTATATATTGACTATCATGGATACTTTATTTTGATGCATATTGAAACTTAGTACTGATATGGTTTCAGGATTTGGACAACATTGCTATATTTTGATGATTTACTTATATGCTTTATGAGATAGAACACTACATGATTATTAGATAAGATGATATTGCGATGATAGATGTTGTTATTGAATTTGCAGGACTTTACTATGATAATAGAACTATGATGTATGGTTAAGTTTATGTGAATTAGGATGAAATTGCTTATGTGATATTGCTTGATAAGAGATGTATTTAATCTGTGCAGATGTAAATTGTATGCAAGTAATGATGTGTATTGTTATTCTTTTGAAATTATATTATATGTGGAAATTTGGAAGTACTAATGTGTAAATTGAGATGCGCAGGAAGTTGACCATGTGACCATGGAAAATTACGGAGAACCAAACCTAGACTTATGTATGTTCGTAAGCCAGGGGTTGTCTATTTGGAGAGACAACACCCCGTTTGTGTTGTATTTTATTCGTAACAGTATATGCTACATGTGTGTTAAGTGTTATTTAAAGTTATTGTGTAAAATCCATAAGAGACGATTTCATGTTTTAAATTGTAAAAGTGTTTTATTTGTGTCACTTGACATGTGTGGATTTAAGTTAAAATGTTTTATTTTTGTCTCTTGGTGGGAAAGTGTTCAACTACAGCTTTTTCAATTAATATAACGTGATGTCATAGATACCTTGGGAAAAGAATCTTTGGAGAGGTCAACATATGTTTGACCCGAAAATAAACTTCAGAGGGGTTTAAAATGGGTTAAATGAACACCTAGGGGTAGTTTAATAGGGTTTCCTAAAGCCCATAAGGTATACCTAAGGGTTAGGGGTAATTTTAGGCAAGTTTCTACTCCTAAGTGACCTTTTAGACACTTTAAAATTTGGCTTTTCTGAGTTGTGCGAAAATTGAAATTAGAAGTTTGAACCTAGTTGAAAACTTTCCTATTCAAATGAGAGTTCTCTCCAAGAGAATTTTTGAAAAGAATAGAATAGATTTGAATTGAAAATTTGGCTAAGGGTATAAGAAGAAGATACGTGGATTGGGCAGCTCTTCCTCAAATATTATCCTACCTTTGGTCTGATTAAGGTTGGTTTCATTAATCTTTAAAATGACTTCTTTTCTTTTGCATGTGTTTGAAAGTATGTTGGTGTAAGAATTCTATCTTCTTGTATGTCTTTTCTTTTGAATTTCATTTGGTATTTTTGCATTATGTTTTGTCTGTGTTTTTGGGAGTTTTTCAAGACCTCTTACTCTTGGGAGAGAGGAGGATCTTGTGGGTGGTAGTAGTGACAACCCTCGAGTGAGAGACTCTTGTTATGAGAGCGATCACAAGGGATTTTGTGTGACCCTTGCTGCATGGCTTGTTTGTGCAATGGGGGTCATAAGGAGGGATATAAGGCTAGAATGCCTTTGGGGGGCATAAGGAATAAGGGGTTGAAATTCTTGGTGTATTTTTTGTGCCATGAGGTGGCTACTTGTTTTCCATACTTACAGTTCTCCTCAGGGTATTGGTCCACTACCACCCTTAAAAAGGTCATCACCAATGTGTGGTGTTGTGTAGCCAAGTTGGGAGTGTGTCTGAATATCCATGTGTGTATTTTTGCCTTCTATGTGTTTGCATGTTTGTTACTTGTCTAGGGCTTGGTTCTCTGAGCTCGGGGGTGGCTACCAGTTAGCCTAGGTTGGGAGGTGAGCACTCCATGGTCATATTTGTGATTTATTATGCAGGGTTATCAAGAGAAAAGAATAGGACAAGTGAAAAGTTGCAGGAGTTTTGTGCAGAAAATTATTTGTATATGTAATGATTTATTTGAAAGAGTCCTCATTTATTAATAATGGGAGACCTATTTGTAAAATGACATGTATTTTAAAAGTACATTAAAGAGATATAGGAATTTATATTCTGTAGCAATGAAGTGAATAATTCTGAAATTAGTTCCTAAGAGTTTCATTTGTTTTTAAATTTAATCTTTGTGGAGAATATAAAGTTTTGAAGGACAAGAGATTGATTTTAATTCCTTTATGCTTATGAAATAAACCAAGGAAATAAAGAAATGATTTAATGATTGCATGCATGTTGTTTTGAATATAGATGTTTCAATTTAAATCCTATTACAAAGAAAAAAATGATTTAATGGTTGCATGCATGTTGTTTTCGAATATAAATGTTTCAGTTTAAATCCTATCGCATGGTTAAAGTTAAAGGATTCTAGATGATTAAAGTTGTTGTTGGAATCTGTCATTATATTAAGTTGTAGAAAATAAAATCACATAGTTAATTGCATTTGTATATAGTCGCTGTTAAAATTTATTAAACCCTGTTAATTAGTTATTGTAGCATATAAAATCTATAGATAACCAGATTTATTGAAACAAATAGTTCTAGGGTTACTACTTTAAGTATATTATATTCTGTTCTATACCTTATTTTTACAGTAAGTAAACAAACAAACAAAACAAAATGTTTATTTATACTTGTTGAAAATCAAATTATTATTAAATCAACTATGTAGGCTTTTTTTAAAAAAATAAAAAATTAAATCCCTATATATTTTGTACATAATAAAGTACTCAGTTCAGATGCATATAATATATATATATATATAAACACTATATTTAGTTTTTTTTTTAAAAGGGGAAAATATTGTGCCTGTATTTAATATATATATATTAATTTATTTATTTTTAAATAAATAAACAAAAAAAATTACTTATTACAAACTTTGTTTTTTCAAAAAAAAAGGGTTTTGGTTTACCGCGGGTTTCGGGCCGGCAGCGTCGAAGTGCCACCACTATGTGGGCATACAGTGGGTGGCGCCCGCGCCCCACTGTGTAACCGCACAGTGGGCGATGCTCGGTACACCCACCGCCTCTTCCACACTTGGCCGCTGGAAATAAAGAACGTCGCCGACCCTGCATAAAACGCTGAGCACCCCCCCCGCAAAACATAGGTGATAAAATGGAACCCTACCTCGGTTAGGGCTAGGGTAAATAAGTGAGGTGTGTTGTTTTAAAAAAAAAAAAATTATATATAAAGAGGAAATAAAGAAAGGGTTAGGGTTTGGAGGAATAAAAATAAAATAAATAATTATATGTATGTATTATTTTATATATATATATATAGTTATGAGAATGGTGTAGATATTAGATATTTATGGGTTTTCTAAGAGTTAAAATATTCGAACGAAAATGAGTACGTTGTATTAATATTTGCTAAGGAAAAATATATCTAATTTAGTTGCATATAATAAAGATATTTTAAGATACATTATGTGTATTAATGTTTAAATTATTTTAAAACAATCAATAATAAGGTTGTTTATAGACCAGATGGTAAATCAAATAATTAATTAAGAGTTGGTTGTCAATTATGGAACTATAAAAAAAAAAGAGGGGATTGGTTCTTTGATTTTAATAAAAATAAACTTATGGGAGACATTTATTAAGAAATTAATAGACACTTTAAACAATTATTAAAATTATTGATTTAAAAATGGATTTTAGACTATATAGTCTTATTGGAGATTAAATTTATCTTCATCTACTATTTTTAAGGAGTTTGATTTAATTTATCTATTGACTAGGTATCTTGTGAAAATAAAATTAAATCATTTAGTTTTTCCACAAATAAAATTTAATTAATGTCGATACTTAGTTTAGTATCAGAGTTAGCTCGAATATAGATATGGCAAATACATTAGTGCATGTCATGTTAGCGAACTTGTTAATTAATTAGTATTTTTTATAAAAAAATCATTCCGTTTTTGCCCTAAATTTTGGGCATGACATCATCTATGCCAGGTTCAGTACCGATTTAAGCTCATACTATAACCATAAACCTTATACAAAATCTGTCCTATGCATTCGCATATATCTCATCTTCTATATCCTCTCTCATATCAAAATGATTTATAAGATCTCATACATATATGAGTCTATTACAATATGCCATGTCGGCTTTACAAAAAGATATTTACAATTAAATACAATAAACAAAAGTTTATTCATGTCGGCTGGAGTGCCAGTATGCATTGTTGCCACTGTCGGTGAAGTGTTTACTAGTGTCGGTTCCTGTCAGGTGGTTGCTTGAAGGTTTCCAGTAGGTTGTCGGTAGGTTGCCATCAATGACAACACTATCATTTCTCACTAAAGTGTAGAATGCCAACAATTACATCCCCTAACATTCCAACTGATGAGTTTTATTTTTGTTCAGGAAGGGTAGCCCCCCTCCCTACTACTAATTTACTTTGACCTTTAGCACTTCCCACCATGGCAATTCAAACTATGTTTGGTTTCCGTCCTCTAGACTTTTTTCCCCCCAAACAGGCTTTCTAGACTTGTGAATCAATTTGATTGATAGTTCAAATATCCACAATACCTTCTTCATTAATTATTCCACATTCATCCTCTTCATATTCCCAAGACATATTGTATGTGTCTTCATTAGCCTCACTCTCCAACCCCCTGTCCTTCTCCTCTACTTTCCCATTCTAAAATTGACCACTCTCTACATTGTCCTAATCCCTTTGTTGAGCTCTCTTATCTGCTTCTAGGGATTCCATTTCTTTCTCCACTTTGTCCAAAGCTTCTTCCAGTAAATGAGCCACCACAACTTAGCAATTAACTTGACTAACACCTTGAGTTAGAGACCCATCAACACTAGGGGCTAGAAGTTTCACCCCACTCTCCTCAATACCTGAAGCAAGGCCTCATGAAGGCGATGCCACATCACTCAAAATATTGTCCTTCTGAACCCTAGCTTTCTCTTGCATAATTTGCATCTGAGCATCTACCTGATTTGTTGCTAAGGATTTACCCTTGGGGTCATTAAAACACACTTCCTTCAAATGCCCCTCTTTCTTACATAACTCCCATCGTTCCATATTCTCTTCAATTTTGATTTGTTGTGTCGAATACCCTTCATTAGTATTAATCTCTATGGTATTAGGCAAGGGAAAGTGCAACTTCCAACAAATAGAAATGCATGCATACATGCTAAATTCCTTCTCTTCTATAGCTTCATCTGATTTTATATAGAAGCCCAATTTATTACCAATGGTCATGAAAGTCTCTTCATTCTAGTACTCCTGCAGTAGGTTGTACAATCTCAACTAGATCGGAACCTCTTCTAAATGGCCTGAAACAAGTTAAAATTAGGCTCTCAATCTTTGATGAATAAACCCTTACCACGCATAAAAAGGATTTGTTGTTAAAAACCCAGTTTTTATTGTTATTATTCTCCGCAATAACAAGAAAAAACCATTCAGCATTGACTTAATCTCAACTTTAAATGGCCAGTTCTTTGCACACCACATCTTAACTCAAATAAAAGTAGGCCAATCTCCCACCCATTTCATAAAAAAACTCCTCATCCTCAAAAAAGAAACCAAGTCATTCCAACTCCTATTATCAAGAAAAAAAGAAAGCTTCTTAACTTATGGGTGAGGTTGCTTTACCTTTTCTGTTTCATCGACTCTAGGGATCTTTTTCGGTCTCCATTCCTTGTCCTGAACCCTATTCCAGTTATATTTTGAACCATCAAGGAGGCTATTAGGGACCTTGAAAGCCACTGAAGAATCATTTCTCCTCCATCTTGAACCCTATTCCATTGTTGCCCATCTGTGACTGGGAGGGAAAGGGGATTCAGTTCTGATCCTCCCAAACCCATTTTGGTTTTGACCAAGATCTGAATGTCACTAAGCATAGAATCTGGGTTGATCTTTCTATCTGAAATCCCTCAAATCTCTCGGTTGCAGACCTAACCTTCTCCTCAACGCCATTCAAAAAAAAATTAATTGTAAACATTTTACTAATTTAAATATATTAAATTTTAAAAATAAAATCATTGTTTCTTAACAAATAAGCAAATTTTATATGGAAATATAGTTTAAGTCATTTATTTACAATTTACAATTAATTTTTTTATTTTTAAATTATAAAGATTTTACTTATTAAAATATATAATAATTTATTTATTTTAAATTATCTTTCTTAATAAACAAGTAGATCTTAATGGAAATATAGTTTAGAGGATATAATTACAGGAAAAGGTAGTTGATTAATAAAGTTTAATTAAATGGTAATATGATTGTATTTAAATATTTTTTAATAAAACATAACTAAAATATTTTTTTTTAAATCAATAGTTTTAATAGTAAAATAATAGAAGAATAATTATAAGTAAATTTTAGGTGAAATTAAATTTCATGTAAAAAACAAAATTAATGTATATTATATAGCAGTAAAATTATTTTTTAAATTTTTTTTATATGAATGGTTTAATAAATTTAAATTATTTTTATTTTAAACTTAGAAAGATAAGTTTAAGCTAATACTTCTTTGATTAAGAATTTGAGATCCAGTAAAATTTATTTAATCAATGTCATTTGAGATATGATTCTAGCCTCATCTCTTATAGTAATAGAGGTAAAGTTTAATTCTTAGTAGACTCATTTAGAACCATTCAACTTTATTAGAATTTTAAAGACTTTTTGAAAAAATAATTATATTCACTTATCTAGATAACAAATTACCAAGTCATTTGTTGGTTCCCAAATCAAAAGATTCTAAAGGAATTACCACTAACTTATCAACAAACTAAGAATGGGACTTGGCCAATGAACAAGACTCAGTTGAAAACTGAGGTCTTCTACACTTTAGGCTCTACAAAACCTAGGTGGATCCCCCTATACAGTGACTAGGAGATTTTCAACCTCTAGACCCGTGACACTGTAGAACAAAGAAGATTTCTCAATGAAAATATACCAAGGAAATGTAAATAAACATTTGGTTATGGCTTTAACCTTGGGTCATACCATTCTTGCATGCATTGAGAATGAATCTAAAACTAACAACTACTCCTAATGTAGAAAAGTATAAGGCAAAAATATAAAAGGTGAAGTAAGAATGATCCTGAATGGGTAATATGATCAGTGCTTATCCTATGGGAAACAGAGTCTAACTACAAGTTAAAATCAAACAACACTATGACATCTCATTGTTACAGCAACATTCGAATATCCCATGCTTGACACAAAATATTCAAGTGGTTACTCCTAGTTTCCTCACCCCTCCTAATAAATATGTTGCAATGCCTTTTGAACAAAATTTAATTTATTCACCAAAAAATGAAACTGATCAAGAAAACATACATTCCCTTGTTAAGAGAAGACAAATCATAACATCATTAATACTACAATTCATACAAAATGAACACAAAAGAGTGGGAGAAAACTGAAAGTGATCTCTTTTATTGATTTTCAAAAGCTATGATATACATCACTTGAGAATTTCTCATCAAAAACTTGCAAGAAAAGCAATATATTCTATTACTTCAACTCCAAATACATACTACCACCGATTTCAAATCCTTCTTGCTTGGCCTTGATTTCCCTTTTATAGAACAAGGGAGCAAAACAAGCTTCACGCCTAGAAGGACACTTGTCAAAAATCTATTACCTATGAGATAGATTATGCCCTAAGGCATCTTTATAATGCTATTTCAAAAACTTCTAGATATCATAAATGATGGCGGCAATGATGATAACTTTTGGAGGCTGGAGCGACAGGCTTGATGTGACTAGTGCAGGAGCGTTCTTCTACAATATCTTCTGTCAGGGTCAACTTGTACTTGGGTGTTGGACCTCTCATGAGGTACGTTGGGGGCTGATGACTAAAAAATGAGTGCTCATATCACCCCATCCAAAGTAGGAAACCCAGTCCAAAAAAGTAGGAAGTGCAAAAATGGAAATGACTCAAACTAGTCCTCCTCTTCAGGTTGATCCTCTTCTAAGGAACAATAATTCTTGTACAGAGTGTCAATCTTATCAACCGTCCAGACAAAACTTCTTAAGACTTGGATCTTACTCATTGCTTCTTTTTAACTGTGGGCTGGCACAATTGTGGCCTCCAAGGTGAAATTATGATACATAGAATCGACTTCCATGATTTTGTCAATAATTAAATGATATGTGTCACCTTGGGCAGGGTCCTTAGCCAATGAATTCAAAATTGTATTGATTCCATCTTGGAAACCCTTCTTCCATACATCCAAGTCCTTAATCTATCCTTTGTTAGAGTATTCGGGTATTTACTTGATTAATTAAACATTCTTTGTTTAATTATTTAAGTTCCCTTTATCTCTTTTACACTTAAGCTAACTTTAGGTGCATATAATTAATTGTTTTAATTAATTATTATGTGCAAACCTAGGTTTTCCCTTTTTAGGGTTTCTTGACCTATTAAAGGTTGAGTTCTTTCTTTTCATTGTAAGAATCACATTACATATTTTTGTGAATATTGAGCTCTCTCTTTTTGAGCATATTATCTATGTTTTGTATGTTCTTCAAATTTTGCTTCATTGCTTCTCCTTGTAATAGGTTATTCGGCTTGCAGAAGATCTTTAGGCTCCTATGGTGTTGTATTTTCTCAACTCCTATATGGTATCAGAGCTTGGATCTGCAGCTACCTGTTCTTGTTTTGAGATTTTTGGCTTTGGAAGCAGATCTGGGGTTTTAGGAATTTTTTATGTACCTAAAGTTTGAGCTTTTTTTCTGAGCACTTTGGGCCTAAATGGACCTCACCATCATGCTCAAAAGGCCTGAAAACCCCTATGGTCATATAAAATTTGACCTATTTTGGTTCCTGAGCCTCCGGGAGCAATTTTTTTCTCAGATCCAAGTCGTACGACCCTGGCACGCAGATCGAGAAAAAAAATTCAAAAAAATAAAAAATTTGCCTTTTTACAGCATGCAGGCAGAAATTTGCTTTAAAAAAAAAAATTCTTTCAAAAAAGTGTAAAAAAAAAAGGGAGGTTTGTTTCTTTTTAAGAAAAAAAAATTTTTGGGGGCACATTTTTTGTGGGTACCGCAGGGTACTGGACTGACAAGCCTGTCAGACCTGTTAGTCCGGCCCCTGCGGCCCCCGCCGATGGCCCCTCTATCCTTCTCCAGACACCGCTGCCATTTCTCCGGCCACTGCCGGCCATGCAGCTCCCAGTCTCCGGCCCCCGCCGGCCGCTGCCTGTTGCCCGCTGCCCAGCCCGCCGTCGGCCATGCCGCGCTCAACCCTGGTCCCCGCCGCTCAGTCGCCTGGCTCTGCCTCTGCCTGGCCTATCTTCTGACTGGCCACCACTCCACCACCTGGCCATCGCCCTACCACCAGAGCTCTACCCGACCGCCACCGGTGCGCCACCCACTGGCCACCGGACCACCAACAAGCAACCAGACCCCCTTTTTTGGCTTTTTCAAGGGGGGTTTGGTTTTTGGGCCCTATCTTGGGCATACGGAGTCATTTTTTCAAAAATGAATAAGCGTCGAAAAGTTGGTTCTGAGGCTGACCTCACGGTATTGGTAATTTTTTTCAATTTTTCTATTTGACTATGTTTTTTTGCAGTCAAAGTGAAGTCTCTTTTTTGCACTCCGGGAGACATAGAATGAGCATCCGACCTCCGTTTTTCGAAAACTTTATATTTTCAGAAAGCGTGTTCTATGTACTTTCCAGAAATATGATTTTTTTCTAGATTCTACTCCATGCATATTTTATTCAATTTTTTGTTTTTCAGCACTCTGGTGGATATCGTGGTTGTTTTAGGTCCTGGGATCTCTTTTCTAAGTAGGATGGCTCTGTTTTGATTCTCGTTTATTTTTCCAGTCTTCTTATCATTGTATCTTGTAATTATGCAAACACACTAAGATAAAGTGCCATCATGCATTGTTTACTTGGAATCTTGCATATATTGTGTCTTGTTGTACATGCATTGTTGATCAAGTGCCATGAGGGGGTTGATGTTTGCCTTTGTTTGCCATCTTCCTTTGTCAAGTGAGTGTTCCTTCCATGACATTCACCTCATGATGATGTGTCTCAGCACCTTTGATGTTCTTGGTTCTTTGTCATGCAGTTGTTTTTGGCTGTCCTTTTCAATGTTCCTGTCCCTCTCTCACTTCTACATTATGGGGAGGTTTATCTTGTTGGTTCTAATGCTTCCGTGGTTCGATTGATTAGCTCTTCAGGCTTTGGTTTCTCATGCCATCTGTATCTTTGATTTCAGTTATTTTGCCTTTTTTGCCTCCTGATTCGAGTAGTGTCATTTGAGGGCACTCATGCAGATTACAATCTTCTCTACTTGGTCATGTTCTAGTTCAGTGGATGTTCTTCAGATCAGCAGTTATTCTTCGACAGAGTTTGCAGGGTCTTCATGCTTCAATGATATTCTTTTCCATCTCTTTTTGGAGTAGAGTTTTGTTCACATGAGGTTTTCTCTATTTCTCCAGTTCATAGAGATTTCATTGTATTTGGGTACCTGATCAGGCTTTGTTGCCGAGACCAATCTTTATTGCTTTCAGTAGTTGTTCTAGGTTTTAGCTTCTCCCTAAGTCTAGCTTAAGGGGGGGTGTTAGAGTATTCGGGTATTTACTTGATTAATTAAACATTCTTTGTTTAATTATTTAAGTTCCCTTTATCTCTTTTACACTTAAGCTAACTTTAGGTGCATATAATTAATTGTTTTAATTAATTATTATGTGCAAACCTAGGTTTTCCCTTTTTAGGGTTTCTTGACCTATTAAAGGTTGAGTTCTTTCTTTTCATTGTAAGAATCACATTACATATTTTTGTGAATATTGAGCTCTCTCTTTTTGAGCATATTCTCTATGTTTTGTATGTTCTTCAGATTTTGCTTCATTGCTTCTCCTTGTAACAGGTTATTCAGCTTGCAGAAGATCTTCAGGCTCCTATGGTGTTGTATTTTCTCAACTCCTACATCCTTCTCCTATCAAAATAGTGGGAATATCCCACTTTTGAAGTCCTTGGAAGGATTCAACCATGCTAATCAATGCTTTCTTCTCCTCTTCAATGTAGGGAAACTCCTTAATCAATAAATTGTGTTTTTTCCAAGTTGTCCCCACAATTTGGGGTGCATTTGGCACATTCTTAACTGCCAATAGGACCTCTTTTAGGATTTGCCTCTTACGTAGCCAAGTAATCCTAATAGGTTGAAAGAATAAAATAATCTCATCCAATTGGCTAAGGAGCTGTGACATCAAAGAATAAGAGGTATGCACCTCATTAAATTTTTCAATGACTTTATTGGAAACCTGCAAAATTGAGGACTTTCTAATCTCAAAATAATTCTTCTCAGCCTCATCCTTTTCCCTTTGAAGGTCCTATTTTAATTTCTCAAAATCCTTAGGCTTAGGTCCTATTAGGGTCCCAATTTCTCTCTTGGCCAACTTGTTTCTTAATCTTACATTTTCAATAAATGATTTATTATGATCATGAGTAAGGGCCACATTCATGTTTCTCAAAATTCCATGTTTTTTATTATCTTCCTCTGCTGCCAACTTCACAAAATGTGCAACATGATAAGTAATTGTTGATGCCTCAATAGATAAGGTATCTGCTAGGGTTCTATTTACTGCATTCCCCACCTTCTTCTCAACCCCATATAATACAACAGGCTTGTTATTTTTAGGAGCCTTTGACCAAAGTGCAAAAGCCTTTACACTTGGGTTAACCCCCAATCCATGCTCACCAAATTCTTGAGCATAGATTGTGTCCCTTTGCCTCATAACTTGGTCCAATAAGAATTTTTTCTCCAAATCCCACCCCAAGATGAGCATTATATGAATTTTTCTCACCAATTCTATTCCTTGCTTTGGGGTGCACCTAATATTTTCCTTGTCAAAATTTTGGAGATCTTTATCAAAAAAATCTTTCAATTTCTCCCTCAACCAAAATGATTTGAATTTAGGGGTGTTTACAAAAGCATCATCTATCATAAATTGCATTGAAGCAATTATTATTTCATCTTTTATCTCTTCTAGTGGAATGGTGCTTGGAATGAGAGACCTATCAAGGTCTATAAGCACCTCAACTTCTTCATTGTCCTAGAAGGTGTACCTTGGTGTTGAGGGAGGGTTGACATGTTCATCAAATTCAAGATCAATGACTTCTACAAAATTAAAGAGATTTTCTTTTCCCTTTTCCACCTCCCTTGCAGGCGGTTCTTATTGTGGAGAGGGTTGTGAATGGACATCCTAAGAAGACCCTTCATTGAGGGGTGCCTTTCCTTTTCATTGTAAGGGCTCATATGTTGGCCTCTCCTCTAATTTCTCTTCAGCATGTCCACCCTCTCTTCTCTTCTTCTTTGAAGAAAGAATGTCATTGTAGTGCAACACCTTGCTCATCATTCTAGCAAGGTCATTTTGGATATTGAAACAAAACCCTTGGAAGCTAGGGTCCTTTTCTTTTCTTTCCCTTTCCACACTTTGAATAAAATTCCATTTTCCTCTTCTATGTATAGCCTCTATAGGGCTAACATTTTTTATCAAATCTTTCCTTTCATTGAATTGATGAGAGTAACCTCTCACCTTCAGCCTTTCTGTCCTCAAATCATGGATATATCCCTTCAGATAAAAATTTCTTGTTTGTCCTACTTTGAGCCTAAAATTGCTCACCAAGAAACCTTATGCCTGCTCAAGTGTATTGGACCCCATAATGAAGTCATCAAAAGTTGTAGTCCTTGGGAGATGTTGCCCCTTATTCTCTGTTCTAGCAAGTTCCTTTTCCATCCACATCAGCTGCCACATTAGCTCTATGAATGCAAGTCATGGAAGGATTGTTACCGACATAATGTGTGGTGGTTGGGAGCATCCATAGACTCAGATTATTGTGCAATCTGCATAAATGAAAAAATTACCAGAATTATGGGAGAAGGCCCCCTTTGGGTATTCTATGTTCTTAGCCCTGGCATCCTTCATTCTCAAGACTTTGGCAATGTGCACAGGGAGCCTCGACATCCTAACCCATATCAACCCTAGGACTTATATTAAAAAATGATCATAGAAAACCTTGTAATCTGCAAATCTAGACCCTTTATCCCAGATTTGTGTCCACCTTTGAACTGGCTACCTTTCCCTTGTCTTGGGATCAAACTTATTTATCTGCAATGCATCATCCCACTCTGTCCTATTTTTAAAAAGAATCATGTGGAATATCAAAGAATAATGTTTAAATTTTAAACTTTCATTTAAATCCCTGGCAGCCAAGAAGCTCTCATGCAACTTATCTTCAATATATGTAATGAAGTCATAGAGTGACTGGTATCAATGAATTGAATTCTCATTGCCATGACCATAAAATCCACTGGCATTCTTGTCAACCCACAGTCTTCTCCCAACACTTGGTATAAAGCACAATAGGTCTTTACAAAATAATCTTCAAAAATTTGCAATTCAAAGGGCTCCTTCTCAGAGTCAAAAAGGTAACTTTTGGTTCCTTTGAGCATTCTTTTCATATATAGGGGCAATATCCTTCCCCTATAGAGCTTCTTCTTGGAAGTATACTCTACTCCCAAACTATTCTTATTTATTTTGGTGAGGGTTGTATTGTCCAGATCAAAACACTCAGCTATGGAGTCTATGGATATACCCAGAAGTATGTGACTAGCATTTTTCCTCACAGTCATACTTTCAGGGTGATAATGCTTTTCTAGTTCCTTGATTAGAAGTGGCTCAACAAAAAGATTAGGAACAACTAGTTTTCCCAAATTCAGCTTCCATGGATTGCATATAGGAGTTTCCTTGTCCATGTTTCCATAGAAAAAGGAAAATATCCCACCCCCTTTTAGTGGTGTTGGCATCCCCGCACTAGGAACTTTTGTCTTCAAAATTTATCTTGAAGTTCTCTATCATGGTAGACCCCTTGAACATTTCAAGAAGATCTTGACTGAGGCTTCAGGGTTCACTTTTATTCTTATTCTCTTTGGCTTCCAATCTTTTTGCTAATTCCTTGGAAATTTCCTTAGGGGTTTTAGTAGGCACTAATGAGGATGGGGCATCCTCTACTTGCTCCTATTGAGATTTTGATGGATTCTCAATAGCAGAAGGAGTGGGATCTGCTTCAACAGTCTATCCTGATAATACTACTTATGTAAATGTGGCTTTCTTTGTGGGATCCCTTCTTCTCTTGGTCTTAAGGGCCTCTTCCTGAGGGTTAGACCCTCCTTCTTGTGGGTGTTATACAAATGGAGCAGCCTGTGCAGATGATTGTGTTGCTAGATCCTTGGGGGAAACCTTCTTTCTCTTGGGGGTAGGCTTTCAAGCTTTTAGGGAAGGGCTTGGCTGCTCAGAAGGCTCATTGTTAGAGGATACTACAACAACCTTTTTGATAACTCTTTTTCTTTTAGGTTTGGCAGCTTCTTGTTGAGGTGGTGCACTTGCTTCACCAGTTCGAGGGATTTGGGTAGCAGTCAGAGGGTTCTGCTCCTCTGCGGGCTTATCAGCAATGGCATGGACTGGTGAAATGGTTTCCAAAGGGATTTCATCGGTAATTTCTGGTTGGGTAGAGCCAGTTTCAACTTGGGGGCGTCTTGGGAAGAAACAAAAATAGTTTTCATAACTGGGGAATTTATCGCTATATCTAAAACAACACATTATAATAGAAAACCCTACATAGATGGTTCTTCACTCTCAACCTAGGGAAAGAATTATTGAATTCACATGCAAATACTCTTAGATTTCCGTATGAAAACAAAGAGAAGGATTATGCAATTTTCCTTACTGCTTTGAACACAAATGGGTACTATTGAAAGCTTTGGAAATGCTCTAGTCACTCTAGTTCGCCTTTTCGCTCTATGCTTTTCTCTTTGATTGTTGGGTAAAGAGAAATTGCACTTTGAATTATGATTATATTTCCCTTAGGTGAATCACCATTACTCCATACGTGCAAGCTTCGGTAGGTTGGTGGTCTTTGAGATTCAAATACTATTGTTTATCCTTAGATGAACAGTACAAATTTTGCGTTGACACCTCTAACTACTGACATGGCTCCCCCCTTTAATCACCCCACCCACTTTGATTATTCAAATCTTTAATTTTCCATCTTTGTGAAAATATGACCCACACGAGATAGCGGGATCTCTGTATTTCCTTATCGCTCAGTATCCCACATGGCCTTCAATGTGCCCTTTGCCTTGTTGTAGGATGGCGAGAATCATCTTTCCTTTTCTATTTTACCTCCCTATGCAGCTGTCTGTCTATCACTAATCACCCCGTGAGATAGAAGGGCTTTAATATTCCTTATCATTCACCTCCCTGTAGTGCTCCTTCCTTTCTCTTAAGACACCTATAGGATGGCATTGAAAGAAAAATATTTTTCCCCCCAATCCCACAACACCCTTCTTGAGCACTTAGTTCACCTAAGGGATAGCAGGGATAGAAAAGCACTTATCTCGCTATTCCACATAGTATTCATTTAGCATACTACCTACTTGCTTTGTTGTCTTCAATATTTTCACCCCTATGGGATGGTAGGGAAGCATTTCCACTCACCAAGGTCATCCCACAAGGTCTTCACTCCATTGCATTCATCATAGCGGGATGGTGGGGTTCACACTCTTTTCCTTTAGCCTCTTCCTCGTTGTCCCGTAGTGCATCAATTCTATCCACCAGGTCTCTGTGGGAAGGGCATGTCTTCTTTTTTACTTCTCTCACCATCCCATAGGGGATCATTTCTTCAACTTCGCAGGGTCCTTTTCTTAAACTACATCCTATTGTGCCACGACAGGATTTATCTTGTTGATAGCGCATTGCGGGGTAGCGGGGCCCTATATTGCTTGGTTCCTGCTATCTCGCACGTGGAAGCCAGCCATATTAAATACCTTAGGGGATCAAAATTCCTTTGTAAAATGATCCTCCCACCATCTCAAGCCTAATGAAGAATTTTAACAAATGATGTGCAGGGCATGAACAAGGGGCTCCTAAACAATGATCCCACTATCTCGCACTGACCCAGAGCGCATAGGTGGACCTAAGTGAAGATTTTTTAGCACATGTTTATTCAATTAGGGTAAAAGGGGTAATAGCACGAGTATACCTAGGACATCTAAACCTTAGGACATGGGACATTTTCACAATACTTAGAATCATTTTAAAATAAAAAATAAAAGCAACCAATCTGAAAGGTGATTCCTAACACGCGAGGCCGATAATCGAATGACTAATGACCCTCATGAGGATAACTTAAAACATAGAGACCAACTACTCATGGTCAATGAATAATTATAACAGGGCCAAGGGAAAAATATAGGCTACATAGAAAAATAAAACCCTTACAATGAAGACGCTTCATGAACTCAGAATGCATTATTTGCAGCAAAATTTGGCACTCCCAACAGTGGCTCTGGTTAGGGACATTTGATTCACAGGATCAAAGAGAGGATTAAGATCTTTGGGAGAGCATACCACTTCAAAAACACATGAGATGTTTACACAAAACCCTAACCTATATATACAACCCTAAACCTACCATGCATGGAAGAAGATCAAGCAAAGAAATGTTTCAGGAGTTGTCCATGCATTGGCAGTCCCTGTACTTCACCATTTATGTTTGAAAGGAAATAGGAATCCTCACCGTGATTTTCTACAACAATCTATGGGCCAAGCCACAACTCTACAAATTTCTCCATTCTTTCTTCCATTGGCTCAAGTATATCCCATTCATTTTCCTAAATAAACTTGTATATTGGCAAGAAGTTATTCATGGGCAGTTTGACCTATGTGTCATATACCAACTCAAATGGAGATTTGTTGGTAGCCTTCTTGATAGTGATTTTGTCAGCCCATAGTATAGTCCTTAACTTTGAATCCCAAGCTTTTTTATTCTTCTCAAGAGTCCTCTTGATGATCTTTAATAGACTTGTTTTTGGACTCAACTTGCCCATTTCCCTATGGATGGTATAGGGATGAGTAGGAAATGTTGATGTCATATGTACTGCAAAAATCAATAAACTCTTCAGACCTGAAGCACATTGCATTGTCCATTAATAATCTGATTGGGACTCCAAACCTAGTGATAATGTTGTTGGCATTGTGTTGTCATTGATGTAAACCGGTATAGCATGTCACCAGTAAGTATGGAATGTCAACCTTGGGGTTAACCAGTGAGTAAGTGTTGGAGACCAGTATGGAATGTTAACCGGTGAGTAAGTGTTGGAGACCAATATGGAATGTTAACCGATGAGTAAGTATTGGAGACCGGTATGTAATATCAACTGGTAAGTAATGTGATGACATTGTGTTGTTGTCGATTAGTAAGAATGTAACCAATTAGCCAGCAAGCTTGAACTAATGAAGAAAGTGTAGGCAACTGGTATGCAAGTTTGATGTCAACCAGCAGGACCCCCATCAGATAAAGATGCTATCACACGATGAAGAGAAGATTGACAGAGAGTGTGCTCAATTAGGCTATATGTCTAGCTGAAGTTGTGTCTGCTAAAATAGGGAAGTCATATTGGGGAAATACCATAAACTGGGAGCACAATGTAATGACAACCGGTTCCCACAAGTTATTGGACAACAAGTGACAAGGATCCACTCCCACAGGGTGTTTGGCAGATTAAGTGCAATAGTCTATCTACTCCTACCAGCAGTTGAAGGCTTATACCGGATGACCCAAGTGGAACATGAGGAAGCCTCCTATAGATTAAATTAGAGATATGCACCAAATCAACAAGAGAAGGCATGATGAGATACTAGGATAGAAGAGGAATAATAAGTTGTGATGATTTTATCACTTTGACAAAACGGTTGAGATGAGGTGTGAGTTAATAAAGAAGAAAGGAAAGGCTTAGCATTTGTAGACATGGTTTCATTCCGAGATGCTGATGTCAACCAGAATGCATAAGTAGATTGGTGCATAACAGTTGAAGATTGATGGCATGGAGTCATCAAGGATGTTAGCGGTATGCAGGTAGATGTATTATCAACCAGTAAGTAGGTCAATCGGTAAGTAGGTCAACCGATAAGTGAGAAAAGAGGTAAAGAAAAAATATCTTATCAGATGGAAATGAGCATGATGACTCACTCTTGGTACATGCTGTGATTGGTAAGGTTGGTGACTGGGCTGATATGTTCCAACCAGTAGAAAAAAGGAGAGATGGCATGAAGATTAACCGGTCAATGTGTAACCAGTAGGGTAAGATAAACTTGTAGTATAAGGTGAACACTGGTTGTGTGTTTGGTCAGTTCTTGATCCTAAACCATCATAGTGAACTGAGGTGGATTTCGATGAAGATGATGTGTAGGATCTAGATGGCTAACATGTAGTGGTGAAGAGTGTGCTGGTGAGGTAGTTGCCAACTAAGTCATTATTAATGCAGATTACAAAAATCATGAGTAGAGTGTAGAAGATTACGGCTCAAAACAATCTGGCAAAGGACATATATTTGATTCCTTGATATCATGATTGAAGCAGGACATCGGGTTGTAGATCTGATTTGGAGTAAGGAGCTATGAGATCATTTAATGTGTTTGACAAGAGTGAGGCTGACAAACAGGTTGCAATTTGCTAAAGATAGGAAACGTGTATTGGAAGAATCAAATATGGCAGTGTTGTTGGATTTGTGGAAGGTTGTCAATCTTGGAGATGAGATTAGATTTGATCTAATAGGGATTGAGTCGGTGAAGAAAACCCCAGGGTGTGAAGTTTGATTGTCTTTTTTGGTGGGAAAGCCCAAGTATAAATATGTAAATTGAAGATCTAGGTGGTTGTTGTGGTTGATGCCAGTGGCCGGAGTAGAAAGTGAATGAGTGCAGAGTAAGGGTCAGATGAAGGAGTGATGATGCCGCATGCAAGAGAACAGAGCATGAGGGGGGAAGAGGAATCAGTCAAAGTGTAATCTGTAGAAGATCATAGTGACTGAGTGTTGGAAGGAGAAGCAGTAAGAGGGTTTTAACCAGTAAGGAACAGAGTAACCGGTGAACTGCCATAGAATTGACAGTCAAGTGAATCGACAGTGCTTGAATTGGTAAGAAGGCATCAGAAAGTGAGTGAGTGCAGAGTGAGGATCAAAGGAATTCAGGAAAGGCAGAGGTTGACTGGTAAGGGATCAAAGAGAGTGATAGACAACCGGTAGTAATAGAACTGGTGAGACAAAGAAGAGTCAAAATTGACAGAAGATATTGATTGTAGGAGTTATAAAAATTCATTTGTAACAAGGAGATTTCAATGTATCTAAATTTATCTCATTGTAATCACTGAGTTGGTGCTCAGTGCAGGGGTCGGTGCTCCTTTGGATTGGTGCCCATAAATAGTTAGAGGTTAGTACTCCTTGGGTTGGTGCCCTAAATCAGTATGGATTGGTGCTCCTTGGGTTGGTTCCCTTAATGTTGTAATAATGTTATTTTATTGTGAAGCTAGATTGGAGTAGTAGACTCCAACAACATTTCTCACTGAGGTTTTTCCCATATTGGGTTTTCCTCGTACATCCGGTGTGGTGTGATGTGTCTTTGTATGTGCTTGCTTTTTTATCATTTCCTTTATCTAACCCATATACTCCCTTTGTCTATGAATTGCTAACCGATACACATAGTCAAGTTTAAAAGGGTTAAGGTTTTTGATAACCATTGATTCAGCCCCCTCTTAGTGGTATCTTGTGTTCTACAATTGGTATTAGAGCCTAGGTTCCCTATTGGTTAAAGCTTTCTCTAGCTTGGGTAGATTTTGGCGTGTGAACACAATGATTAAATTTGAGTCAATCTCTACTTCGGTGTTTGATAGTTCAAACTATTTTATTTGGAGTTGTAGAATGGAAGTCTACATGTCCTCATTAGGCTATGATGTTTGGATCTCATTTGTTAATGGTCTTTCTAGTTCTATTAGTCCTCACACCGATCCTAAATCAGAAAGAAGATATAGGTGCAATGTTGAAGCAATGAAGGCCATACTCAGTGGACTTTCTGGTGATGTTTCTTCAAAGGTAGATAAGTGCAAGTCTGCAAAGATCCTAAGGATATATTAAAGAAACTCTATGGAAATGGGCCTACAATTGCTGAACCGGATTGTGGAAGCAAGAAGGACAATAGAAAAAAACCATTTCTAGATGATGAAGATAGATCAGTCAATTGTTATAGCAATGATAAAGAAGAAACCCATCTCTTAATGGCTCAAGAGATAGAAAGTCAGATGTACACATCAAAAAGGGATAACACAGATCAATCCTACTAGAAAGATGTGTTTGGCAGTGATGGTGAAGATGAAGAGAAAGTTGAAACTAAAGTTGATCTTGAAGGAGAGCTTGTAAGTGTACTCGAGGAACTTAGTAGAGTAAAAAAATAATATAAGATGTTCAAGAATGTTGCCATTGTGGAACAAGACTGGCTGATCAAAGGTCTTCAAGAGTCAGAGCTAACCATTTATAATTTGAAATCATAAGTGGATGATGCAAAAAGGGTGAGTGTAGAATCAAAATCAGATTTGTATATCAAGAAGTGTAGGTGAAAAGGTTTAGAATCAGAACTAGAGGCCAAGGATAAAGAATGTCAGAAGGTGAAAGGTAAAATGGATAATCTAAGGAAAGACCTTGACAAGTGCTAGGATGAGTTCAAGGTGAGGATCCAGTATGATAGCAGCATTGATGCCTTGGACAAAAATTTTGAAAAAACAAAAACACTCCAAGGATACCAGAGGATTAGGATTTGATGTCGTTATGTGCTCCACAAGAAAGGACATATCCAACAAAGACACTCAATTTATCTCCTCAGGTAAAAATAACAAAGGACAAACCTTCACTATCAGAAATGCTCCAATAAGGAAGATAGACCTAACTACAAGTGGTAAAATATGAAGATGAAGACTGCTGCTAAAAAAGAGAATAATGTTGAACCAAAAGGGAAAGGAAAGATGATAGAAGATGGCTTCATCAGAAATAAGGACATACGTAAACAACCTAGTAGACCTCCTATCGGTGGAAGACAGAGATTTTTTTGTTCACAAGACAAAACCAGTGTGGAAAAGGAAGGGATCAGATGAAAGGATTGTGAAAACTAGATAGCTCAAGAACAATCCCAGAAGAAGTAGAAATGGAGAAGCCAAATTGGCAAGATCACCTCATGTTTGGCAAAAAAAAATTGTAAGTTATAAGCCCTCTTTCTTTGGTTACTATTTTTCATGCAAATATTATGGTAATAGACAGTGATTACTTTAGTGACGAATATTCACCAATAGCGAATTTTTCATGTCGGCCCTGTCGGAAATGGTGAATATTTTGTACTGTATAGGGGTGGCCATGTCACCAGAACATAATCAATTTCCATCAACGTCATAGCCCGATTGCCATATGTTTTATGCAATTAAATGTTTCTATGCGATGATTTCGCCAATACAATATATGGTGGACGCACGGTAAATTTAATTATTTCACCTACACTCTCCGAGGTTGCCTTAATAGATGACCTTAATTTGCCTATAGGCATGTGAAGATTTGTTATCCGGGGGGACCAAATTCGCCTGACATCTTGCCGATGCGTGTCTCCAGTCACCCCAACTTTTGCCAACTATATTGTATTCGCTATTCGCCTATTATTTGGACGACCTATAATTGCCTCGAAAATTACATAAGTCGTATTTGGATGACCTATAATCACCTTGAAAATTACATAAGTTGTATTTGGACGACCTATAATCACCTCAAAAATTACATAAGTCGTGTTATAATTACACGGGATTCACCAAATATTTGTATACTGGTAAATTCCCGCGGAATTCGCCATATAAGGATTGGTATAAATACATGCAAAGATTAGATCTATCTCAACACAATCTGGTGGGTTCTAGGCTCTGAATTCTGATCAATAGTGAAGTTTCAAACCAAGGAAAATCATTTTTGTTGACTGTATTAGCTACTGCCTATTACCTAAAGCCTAAAGGTGAGCAATCATATTTTTGAACTGGTATATTATACATTATAGTCTATTATTGCTTCTTCAGCAAATTGATATTTTTTTGGCAGCCTTTATTTCGTTGGAGATGTCGAATAGGAAGAGGAGTAGGAAACCTGAATGTGGGGAAGGCTAGGAGAGGCCAACAAAAAGCAGAACGTTGTCTTCATACTTTGGCATTGGAAAAGATTGTGGTACTGGTGAAAATCAGGAAGGTACATCATCACAAGTACAAGTTCAAAATTTGCCACCTACACCACATGTTGAAGATGGCGGCGAACCTGATATCTCAGATCAGGATGATCTTGAAGAAGATTATCTGGTAGATACCCAAGTTGGCCGGAATGATATAATTGACTTAGGTGATAATTCCATTGATGATAATGCATGGAAGGGGAAAAGAAAAGCCATATCAAAAAATGGTGAACCACAATCAAAAAAGGATTGGGAGTGGGATATGTCAGTTAAGAATTTTCAAATTAATTGGGCATCAAAGTATCCATTCATTGAGCTAGTGGAGAATCCAATTGAAGGCAAACCTCCAATAGAATGCAGGTGTAAGATTTGCACTTGGAAAAATAAGAAGGAAATTAGGTTGCAGCTAAAATTTGACACCATAGAAAAGCATATGGGTAAAGTTTATGAAAAACAAATGATAGATGGGGTTGAAAAATCAATGATAAGATGGAAAACAAAGAATGAATGTAAGCATGTGAGGAATGCCGAAGAGTATTATTTTCATGAGAAATTATAGATGAAGCTTGCTTAAGTTAAAGGTTCTATTGAAGCTATTTTTGGAAAAGCAATGCAAATAGAACAACTGGGAAAAGTTGTTCAGTTAAGTGTTGTTTTTCATATTTTGAGCAGAGGGTGTGCTATGATAGATTTCCCATCAACTAGTGGTTTATTACACTTTTTGAAAGTTCCTAACTATCCTAATAGACACTGGTCAGTAAAAAGTGGATGGGAATGGGCAAGTTGTCTTGCTGAGGTTGAAATAGAAGATGTACAGGAAAAAATAAGAGAGTCAAACTTCATTGCATTTTCTTTAGACGAAGTTACGGCAGTAGACAATACTTCATGGGTATGCATGCATGTTTATACTGTAGAGAATCATACCCGCCAACCTCATCTACTATCTGTTGCTAAAATGAAGGAGAGTGCGACAACGGAAAATTTATTTCAACTAGTAAAGAGAAGTTTAATTGAATATGGAGGTATGAATGACATGATGGTAGCCAAAAAATTGGTTTGTGTCGGAGCAGATGGAACTTCAGTAATGCAAGGTCACAGGAACGGTCTTTGTACAAAGATTGAAACTTCATTTGTACCGTACATTACTGCAATTCACTGCATGGCTCACAGAATGAATCTAGCTTTTGGAATTGTGAGCAAGTTTTCTTCAGTTAAAAAAATTGAAATTTTAATCAGAGAGTTCTACTCACACTTCTGTCGAAGTCCCAAGCGATTTATGGAATTTCAACACTTTGCTGATGGATTAACTGATGGGAACAAGCTTCTCAAGGATAATGATGCCAGATGGATCTCTTTGGATGGTCCAACACATTGAATGTTTTCAAAATATCCATCCTTCATTGGACTATTTCACACAACACGTGACGAATCAGATCAACCAAAATTTCCTGAACTTCTTGGTAGGTTAAGTAATTTAGAGACACTCTTAACTTTAGCAACTCTTCTACCCATGCTAGAGGAAATGTGGAATATTATGAAGGCTGCCCAAAAAAGAGCTCTGTATATTGCAGAATATGCTACGTTGCGTAAGATGACATGCATGACCCTCGACAATCTCTATCAAAATGAACCAACACTATCTGATGAAAAAATTGTTAAGTGGCAGACACTCACAGATTTGAACAATCCTGATAACTTTTTACAAATCAGTGCAGACGGGGAGGTATGTGCCAATGTACGGGGAGTTGAGATACCAATGCACTTCTATGCCATGATTGACCCCAAGGAACCAGGAAAGTGCCCCAGGAAGAAACTAGCAAGAGTTACAAAGGAAGATTTCGACAAGATTGTTGAGACTGTAACTACTTCTGTGAAGAAAATTGCATATGATCTTTCCTCAAAAATTAGAAGTAGATTCCCTCCTGACAACCTACTCGAAGCCATGTCTATTGTGTTTCCTCATTATTGGAGCCTCAATAGTGCATCTGATTTTTGAATTAAGCTACTGACTTTGATAAAACAATTTTGCACATCCAGAGAATTGAATGGAGTAACTATAAATGGAATATTAGACGAAACTCATCTTTGAGAGAAATCATCTCATTTTGCATACACTATGAAACAACAATATGCCAAAATGGAGAACCCCCGTGAAGAGGGATCAGTAACAAGGGTTTGGAAATATATAGCTAAGAATGCATCCTTGCATGATTCAATGCCAGAATATGTGAAGCTTGTTGCTTTATGTCTTACCATGATATTGGGTTCGGTGGAAGATGAGAGAGTTTTTAGTGCTTTGGGGTTCCTAAAATCAGAGCTAAGAAACAAACTAGACAAAAATTTGGAAAATTGCTTGAGGCTCTATACATCTAGGTATGATGTCCACACTTATCCTTATGATAGGGCACTGCAAATCTGGAGGTCCAAATGTGAAAGAAGAGGTTTGGGCAACACTTCAAACCAAAGTGCCAGTGGGACTAGTGGACCTACTGGTAGCATTGAGATGTTGTTTGGCAAAGATATGCAGACTCAGTCTCAGAGTAAAGAAACCACAGACGAGAATCAAGAAAGCACTGAATTTGATGAGGATGAATGGCAACTGTAAGAGATTGGTATTTATTAATCTTATTAATGTATCTCATCATTCATATTACAAAAGCATATTACTTTTTGCAATTAGAATTTAATATTGATTTGTAATTTTATTTTTCAACTTTCTATTTCCAGATTTAAAATAGCATAATAAAAAAAAACCATAATGTGTTTATTGATATAGAGATGTTTATTGTTTATTTATACATGTTTGAGTCTCAAATCTGTGTGATATATTTTAGAACCATATGATAAATTTCATTCAATAGTAATAAACATGTCGAGAACTTAGATTTTCATTAATTCTTTCAAAATATAGCCATATGATACATTTCATTCAATAGTAATACACCAATCTGTGTGATTCTACATGCCAATTGCAAAAGTGAATACAAAGTTTCAGAACCCTTTGCAAATGACCCTGAATTCCCTTTTATAGAAATAAGAGAGCAACAACAACTCCTGTGTGATTCTCCAATGTCCATGCAAAAGTGAATACAAAGTTTCAGAACCCTTTGCAAAATTGCAAATGACCCTGAATTCCCTTTTATAGAAACAAGGGAGCAACAACAGCTTCAGGTCGAATTGCAAGTTTGCAACATGTGAACACTGAACATCAAAATCACAAACTCAGCACATTTTTATATGGCCATCATAGGCCGTATTAGCAATTTAACATTTGCTACATGTTTGATGTCTCCTGTCCAAAAAACAGAGTTCAAAATTAAATATTAATTCACACCATGAGTCATGACAAATTAAACATAGATACTAGCTATAGGAGTGCCTAAAACCTACTAATCAGAAATAGAGAAATGCATAAATGTTAAAGCAAGGGAGAATTTGAGAATACAAATTTACTAGCTGAAGTTTTGCAGTGTGCATCATAGATACATAGGCTGGATTAGCAAAATAGCAATAGCGAGTGCTATTTTTTTCCTATTCATAAATTAGATTCATAGGATAGATTAGCAAAATAGCAAACAAGAAAAAAAAAACCTTGAAATTAAGAATAAAAGAAGAAAATTGTGCAATACATACTATAATTCTTAAGAATTTTGTGCCAATTTTTGTAGGGTGCTCCACTCTTCGTCTAATGGAAAGTCAATATTTTGTAAACTATGGAAAGTCAACTCCAACTTCGTCAACATTCCATATTTAGAAGATTTACTTGACATCACTATTTCATCCAACAGCGAATTTAGAGTTGTAAATGGTTGGATGAATTCCAGAAAGCTTTTGGGAGTTGTGTCCTTTGGAAGCAAGTCTAAATCAGACTTCATTTTTTTCTCCATGATTTCTTTGTAAGCTTCTTCTCCAATGAATTTATTTTCTGTGTCAACAGGCTTAGGCAAACCAAGTTTAATCAAATTATTTTTCTTTTCTTGCAGCTTCATTATCTTTTGTCCACAACTGTCCATAACTTCTGATGTTTCCCTTAGCTTCTGGCATTTTTGAATGATAGATGATGTCTTAACTGTGGCATCAATGCGGCTCTTAATTCCCTTAGATGCCAAGTAGCTGTCACTGGAACTGTAGACTACTTTCAAAATCTTTTTTGCCATTTCCTCTTTTGAATAAACATGTGTGCTCTTCTCATAGTGTCGTTTGATTTTTATAAAAAATTGTCTCATACTTTCAGTCAATTGAAACCATTCACACAACTTCTCACTCCTCTACATTATTTCCTGCCAAATGTTTTCTTGTATATACTTCGTTGTATTTTTCATATTATCTTTGAATCTATCATCAAAAGTTTTTATTTTATCATTTGCATTGTGCAGGTCTTCTTTCATTTGTGCACATTTTTTTCTTTCTTCCTCTACTTCCTCTTGCAAATGTTTTTCTTTTTCCTTCCCATGATCCAATAGGTCCTGTAATTTTTTCATTTTGGCGGCAGCAGACTCATAACTTCTGTATAATTTTTGAAAACTAGCTTTTTCCTCAACAATTTTTTTACTACTTTTAGCCAGTTTTTCTGTCAGGTCCTTCAATTCTGCATCCTTCTTGTCCTACTTTGCAATTTCTACTACAGAGCCTGAATTTTTTATCCTTTTCCGTAATTCATTGCACTTGCTATCTGCTGCTTTCCTCCTTGATTTTTCATTTTCCAGGTCTGCCTGTAGCTTTTCTATTTGTTTCTCCAGTTTATTTTTTTCTCTCTCCACCTTTAGCAGTGAAGTGTAGACCACTTCGTTAGTCCTTTTTGACACACTAATTTTGTCCACATAATGTACTTTGGAAAAATCCATTTGGAGGGTGCTAACTTGAAATTGAGGGGGATCTATCTGACTATGTGGTGGATTTTTATCTTTAGATGTGTCTAGGGGCATAACAACCATGAACTCCATCATATCTTTCTGTGGGTCATATGTTGGAAATACCCTGTTCCTTGCAGGTTGTTCATTTACAACTTCAGACACGGAATTCCTATGAAATGCTTTCTTTTTTTCTTTATTTGTTTTTGTTGTGTGTTCATATTTTTCATAGTAATCATGAAATTGAAAATCTGGGCTTGCTGAAGCAATTGAATGTTTGAAAGGTGACATAGGAATACCATAGGCTCCAGTTCCACTTATTCCTATGGTTTTAACTAATGCTTGACCAGGATTAGGATTACCAACAATAGTTCCTAATGCTGTCCCACTCCCACTGACACTTTCATGTGTACTGTTCATAGTCTTTTGAGGTGTGTGATCTGAAGCTGCAAATGATTGATTTGTAGTGTCAGTGGCACTTGATATAGGATTCTCAATAGTATGAGATTGAGTATCTACCTCTAGTGGCCTCTTGCAAGAGATATTTTGTTGTTTCCCTTGTCCAACACCAAGACAACTAGTATCAGTAGTAGTACCCATGCCAACATCACCAATCACAGTGGCACTTGATTGAACAAAGGAATACTATCCCTAGATTCCCCACCAGTGGCAGTGGCACTTGATTCACCACTAATGGAATACCATGATGTGGTGGTGGTTGTGGATTTGAACCTGAAACAAATGTAGGTGGATTCTAAGGGTAATGAGTAGTACCTATCAGTGATGAATCTGAAAAATCAAGTCCAATGACTAGTTTATAAGGACCTTTTGATTTTGACCCACCAATCATAGCGGCACATGACTGAACAATAATAGGATTACTATACCCAGATTCCCCACCAGTGGCAGTGACACTTAATTCACCACCAATGGGAATACCATGATGGGGTGGTGGTTGTGGATTTGAACCAGAAACAAATGTAGGTGGACCCTGAGGGTAATGAGTAGTACCTATCCCTAATGAATTTGAAGAATCAAGTCCAATGACTGGTTTATAAGGACCTTTTAATTTTGACTATGATGGAAGTTGTACCTGAAGTGGATACCAAATTCCCTCTCCTCTGGGACCTAGACCACCACCTTCAAAACCCATTTTTTCCACAAGGTTTGCCCCTTTTCTATATTTGTCTTTCATGGACTCACTGACTCCACCTAATATTTTAGGCACTGTAGTAGTTGTTGGAGGGGGCTCAATGACAACCTCATGCTCATCATCATCACCTTCAGTCCCACCATGCTCCATATCCCACAATTTGCTAAACTTTGCATCCTCGTCGACGCTCTCAAATTCTGCACTTGTCTTTGGTTCACCGAGATTCCTCCTCATAGTCCAAAAATCATTTATTTTGGTTTGAATCCAGCAATTCTCTTTACATTCGTGCAGAATTGATTTGGGAATAGTTTTCTTAGATGGATTAGCAGATTTTATGTAGAAATTGTAGGACCTCTTATTTTGGATGCCCTCATTGCCCTGGCCCTCCATAATTTGTGATGAAATTTCTTCATTTGAAATGTTATTGTCAGCTGCAATTTTCTCCATCTCTTTTTTAACCTCATCCCAGGAGTCCTTGTTTCTAAGCTTTTCTAGCAATGGTTTACTTTCATGTTGACATAACGCTGAAGAGTTCCCATTTTTCTTAAGCCTTGCTTGAACTACACCAATTGGATCATACTGCTAGAGACCCTCGTCACTAAAGTAAAAAACTGTCAAGAAATCATGTGCCACAATGAATAATTTTCTCTCAAATGTGAACCCTCTACATGAGAAAGGCAAGGAAGGAAATATGCTCTTCTTTTGCTGACCATGGAAGTGCCTATCTGTGCTCTCCAATTGCCATACATACTCTAATGCAAATACCCTCTCTGTCACATGTATTGGAAGTCTGTATGGTTTTACTGTCGATCTGTAAAACCTTAACATAGTGAATTCTTCCATGAAGAACCAGTCAGCCAATTCTATTTGACTTCCGAGTTGAATGCAATCTCTACAAGACATAGGCAACCTAGGCATTGGAGTGCTTGTAATTTCATTATACATTGGTGCCAAAAAGAAGTCTACAAAATGGTTGTAGTTCTTTTTGTTATCATGCATCCTTATCTTTGGGCTCCAATCATATATTGGATAGTCTGTTCTCTTCCCAGTCTTCTCATCAATCTTATAGCTCACAATTTGAAGCTTGTTGGTCTCAAATATTGCACGATACTTTGATAGAAGGAGATAGCACAAGTAGGATGAGAACCTAAATGTCTTACAGGAACCTTTTTTGATCATAAGTAATTGTTTTTGCATGGATTTTACAGTGTGATCAATAAAATTATATCTTACTGGCTGACTTGCACAATGGATATTATAAATCATTTCAAGAACGCTTGCACCCACTTCCCTATCATTTTCCAATCCCAGGCAAAATGACAGCAAGGAAATACTGTCCTCAACCCATGGAACAAAAATTTTAGAATCATAAGGAGGCTTATGATTCTGATCCAACATAATACCAGTACCAATCTTTATTAGACCTTTGATAAATGAATCTCTATGACTTGGATCGAGACTCTCATAATTCCCTACCAGCTTTTCAAGGTCAATTTGGACGTTTGAATTTTGGGCTTCAAATTCTAGGTTCAACAAACAAGCAAATTCTCCCTCGTTTATGGATAGAATTTCCTCTTTTGTATTTTTATTGACAATTGCTTTTTTATCTTCATCATAATTTTTGGCGCAGACCATGACAAAATCAGGGCAAGGGAATACTTCAAGTAACACCATGCTTCCCAATCCAACATCCCACGATGCGATTTTATTTGTTATTTTTTGTAACATTGGGTTGAAAATAGAAAATTTTGCCCTAGATGCATCTGTCGCCTTACTAGACAATGTATATCTAATATCTATGATACGCTTTTCACCATGGATAGCAAGGTCATAAATATCATGGTATTCATCAGTGAAACCTGGTGTTTTAACCAGTTCGGTTAAGTACATTTTGTTTTTCACTTGGCTTCTTGTTGAACTACTACTTCCTGTTTTCCCCATCACTATTATTGTTAATAATTCAAAATAATGCTAGGCAGCTAGATAAAAACCTGAAAATGCTAACCCTCAAATTGGACCACGAGATTACCAAAAGCAAAAAAGATGGGATGTAGGTGTTCTAGATTTTACCCAGAAATTGGAATTTCTATTTCACTAGATTGGCGCAGACAGTCTCTGTTGCAACTTGCATTCCTTAATCTAGTAGTTGTTTCTGAATCTCCCTCGATTTACAGGTTTATCCAAGAAATGAAAGACGATTATGATTTATGAGTCTCCTATTTTGAAAACTCTAAAAAGTAGAAAAGTAAAACCTAAAGGGAAAAATATCAAGAATCATGTTGTAATTTTATTAATTACTATTAATAACTATTCAATGCCGAAGGACAAAACATTCATTACTTCAGTATAAATTCCGAGGACATTAAGAATCATGTTGTAATTTTATTAATTATTATTAATTATTCAATGCCGAAGGACAAAACATTCAATACTTCAGTATAAATTCTAAATTTCTGAGGACATTAAATGTAATACGTTCAATTCTGGGTGAAGTTCTCCCAAATGTGTTCACTTCCCACATTCGAGCTGAAATCCACCCTAAGCCATTGATCTTTGCTCATCCAACGGACGAGGGACCAAGGTACCTATTGTGACTTTACGAGTGAGTTTTTTAAGTCTGTTTAATAATTTTAAACTTCCGTCCAAAAAAGTGCTTTACAGACTTACTTAAATTTAATTAAATTTAAAACGTTTCAATTCTAGGCGACATTCTCCCAAATGTGTTCACTTCCCACATTCGAGCCGAAATCCACCCTAAGTCATTGATCTTTTCTCATCCAATGGACGATGGTACCTATTGTCAGTTGTCATGGGTCCCATCACTTCTGCCAGTATTCAGGCATGTCACCATACTCGTGTCACTTTTCCGGTTTGATTTTTAGTCTATTTAATCATTTTAAACCTCCGCCCAAAAAAAAGCTTTATAGACTTAATTGTATTTAATTACATTTAAAATGTCCAATTCCAGGCGAAGTTCTCCCAAATGTGTTCACTTCCCACATTCAGGCCGAAATCCACCCTAGCCGTTGATCTTTGTTCATCCAATGGTCGTAGGTCGATCTTACCTGTTTTAAGATGTAGTGGGTCCCACGACTTCTGCCATTTTTCTGGCACGTCACCATACTCTCGTCACTTTTCCAGTTTGATTTTTAGTATATTTAATCATTTTAAAATTTCGCCCAAAAAAGAGATTTTTAGAATTGTACGTTAGGAAATAGGAAATCATCACAAACAAGATAAACATAATAGCTCAATCACGAAAGCATTCATTGCAATGAATCTATCCTAAGACACATTCAATAGAGACATGAAATAAAAACATTCAAAAGCAAAGAAATTATGCAAACCATAGACACGATTTGAATGCTCCTTCATGCGGCTCCATTGTTCTTCTTCCATCTTCAAATGGTTTGGTTGTGGATCTCACCTACAAGTGCACACACAATTGAAAGCAAGTAGACAGGATTTTTGATCAAGAGTACTAGAAGCATGAATTCGATAATCTGATTATCAATTATTAGCCTTGATTGATGAAGATCATCCAATTTATAGAAGAATAGGAGAGATGACAAGATTAGCATGATTCAATTCAAATGGAAATTGCAAATCAATTATGTCAATTATGACAAATTATGCACTTTCTATGCAAAATTTGTTGATTGATAATTTATGACAAATTATGACAACTTCTATGTCAAAATTGATTGATTGTCAATTATGACAAATTTATGACAAATTGACATGTCATTTCCATGAATTTAGGAGAGAAATAGGAGAGAATTGAAATTAGGAATTAGAAAATTAAGAAATTAGAGAATGAGGAAATTAGGAATTAGGAAATTTGATGAAAATTAGAAATTAGGTAAATTAATTAATAATTTATCATTTATTAATTAATTCACAAAGAGGAATAATCAGCCAATTAAATGAACATTTAATTGCAATGAGAAGACTTAGGATAAATAAACAATTTATTAATCTTAAAGGAAGAAATGACACACACAAGGTTAAATGATTAAATCACGAAACCCTAGAAGATGAATTAGGTCTTGATGAAAGATAATTGACTCGATTCGATTTGATTTTGGATTGATAAATGACCAATGTGATAAATGATTTGATTGAGAAAATGTGCCAATTGACGAGGAACAATGACAAATTGATCCAAATTGACATAATTGAGACAGACAACGATCGATGACAAATCGATCGCAAAATGACAAGATCGAACAAGATGAAAAGAGTTGATGATAAATAGATTGCAAAATGACAGGATTGAAAATGACCACAATCAATGACGAATTGATCGCAAAATGACAAGATCGAACATGACAACGACCGATGACAAATCGATCGTCAAACGACAAGATTGAAGGATTGATGATAAATCGATCGCCAGATGACAAGATTGATAAGAGGATAACAATCGATGACAAATTGATTGCAAGATTGACAGGAGGACAAAACCCTAATTAGGATTGACGATGTCCAAAATGATGACAAATAAGCACGCACATTGATGCAATAGGATAAGATCGATTAAAATCATGACTGGATAGTGTTGTCGACAAGACCAAATTTGAGAGCGAGATGAATGAAGAATGTAGAAGAATGACTTGATGTTCGCAAATGATAAAAACCAAGTACGAATCATAGGAGAAATGTTAATGCGACGCAAAAACCTAAAATGAGGCAATGCACAAATGTTAAAGTATGACTCCGCAAGCGTTGACCATTTTTAGGTGTCTACATTTTGCCCCTCTTTGAGACAATGCGATTGTAAGTGTTGTTTCAAAGAACTTAATGAAAATGCCCTAGACAATGATAATGACATATGCATGCCCCCTCAAGGAATTGGCCGGAAATGTCGAGAAAAGAGGCCAATTGATCGATAAAAATAATAGGATCGAACAGACTGACAATCGGAGATCAGATGCAGGAAGGACAAGCAATTGAAGATGCAAAAGACCATGACCAACATAAGATGGAGAGGGTGCAAGTCCATCTATGCACTGACAAAGATCTATAAATGAGACCAAGAGAGGGAAAATTTCTCATTTGCACTAGCCAAGGAGGGGAATTTGTTGCGCTGGACAAGTACATTTGCAGAGAGATGGTGAACATTCCAATGGCAGATCACCTCGGGGAATGTGTACGCACATTTAGACAACTGGACGACGTAGGAGCAGCGGTATGGATCTCAAAAACCCATGTTTTCAATTTCATGAATTTTGATTGCTTGCGGGACATTGCGGGGCCCACAGGGGATGCATAAACTGACTTATGCGCTTGTGTAGGGTGAATCATGTGCTTGTGTAGGGTCTTCTGTGCTTGTGTAGGGAGACACAAGCGCAGGTTACCTGACATAGGCGCAGGTTACCTTACACAGGCGCAAGTGTGCATTGGAAACCCTAATTTTGGTCAAAATGACATGCAAATGATCCGGAAAAAGGGGACAAGGGTAGGATAGGTCAAATTAGATGAAAAAACACCCTGGGTAGACATGAAAATGAGGAAATGCAACCCATAGGAGCAAACCCTAAAACTGACAAAATTTGCCCCAATTGTGATGCAGAGTCGGCAGTATCCATTGATCACACGGGAGAACCGACCAGATTGCTTTATGCTATGACATAGACTCAGGAGCACAGAGAGAGATACCTTGGCAGGACTTGGGATATACTATGTCACATTCATGCCCAAGATTAGGGCAAACACAGGACTGCTTACCGCATTGGCAGAGCGATGGCATTCAGAGACCTCCTCATTCCATCTGGTGACCGGAGAGGCGACGGTGACATTGGAGGATGTATGGTGTATCCTCCACATTCCGATTCATAGAGAGATGATAGAGTATGACCCAGTGACAGGGAGAGATGCACTGTGCAGATTGTTTGAGTGCGACGCAGATGAGTTGGATATCGTCAAGAGGGAGATTGGCTGGGAGACTATGGCATCAGAGTATGATCGACGATACGTGGTGATAGCCGTGGTGATAGCATGTCTACTAGCAGGAGACAGACGAGGACATGGATGTCCTATTGGATGGGGAAGAGTGCTTAGAGTGGATGGCGACAGAGGGGATAGTGTATGCATGGGGACCATGTGTACTGGCTATGCTCTATTTTCAGTTGCATCAGATAGCATATCAGGGAGTTCAGACTTTGAGCTGTGGAGTCACATTGCTTCAGGTATGGGCATTTGAGAACATAGCCATATGTCGACCGATCACAGATAGACAAGTAGTACCACACCGACCATATATGTATTGCTATGGGGGAGCACTGAGACAGGGTCCTTTTGGATATATATTGTACTGGCGACACGAGCTAGACAGACTGAGAGAGTTCATATGGAGGCCATATCGTGATTGCCGAGGATGGTCAGATGACAATGATGAGCTACCATATTGTAGATAGGAGAGGTACCTGATTGGGCGACCAGTGAATCACCAGAGAGTGATTGAGTTGTACCTGCCAGAGAGAGTCAGACGACAGTTTGGAGAGAGGCAGGATGTACCCAGGAGGACTGCACACTTTGTCCGATCTCACAGAGAGATGAGTCAGTGGGGGAGTATGATTCAGCCACACACAGCATATGTGGACTTCTCATAGCTATAGCAGAGATAGTGGGATTGCAGATCAGATGTGGCAGACGTCAGGACGACAGATGAGTATGAGAGATGGTTTGCACGACGACGGCCAGTGCCTTTGACATATCCGGATATTCCAGTACCGAGGCGACAGGAGGACTTCCCACTCACAGGAGAGGAGGAGGGAGATGATGAGAATGAGGAGGATGAGGACAGGGATGAGGATGATGGAGGGGATGGGGACAAAGATGAGGATGGTGGGGATGAGGATGGTGGGGAGTAGGAGGATGAGCCAAATTCAGGCGAGCATGAGGCATTACAAGACATACCCATAGAGCCAGAGACAGCTAGGACAGAGGAGATGGAGATATTCAGGGCTACCATAGCAAGTCAGTAGGATCACATTGAGACTTTAGAGAGAGCATGATCAGTTCAGAGTGGATATAGCTAGAATCATAGCGACTCGAGATGCAGCGATTGCTCAGGCACAACGAGAGGAACAGAGAGTCACTGAGTATATTGGGTCGATTCAGGATGCCAGTGTACGGGAGCTAGGACAAATGTTGGTAGAGACCGGCAAGGAGATATGCCATTGGAGGACATTATATGAGAGTGCAGTTCCACCAGAGCAGAGAGCACCTTCATATCGGGCACAATCGAGGACAGAGAGCAGGGCATGCTCTCGAAGGTCATTGAGCAACATGGGGGTGAGTGGACCTATGAGACCACCACAGCCAAGACCAGGAGGGACATCATCTGTGAGACATTGCAAGGATGAGGAGGACCGAGGGAGCACCCAGTGACAGAGGCACGTGCTCCTTAGATAGACAGTGGACATTATGTATTTTGACATTTTGTAGTCAGCCTGCGGGCCATACTTTGGACAGACAGTCCGATTTTGTACTCCGATATTATTGTGACATATGATATGATATGATATGCATCGATATGATGAGATGGAAATGCCTTATGTTATATTCCATGTATGGATGACTCATGCACTGTTTATGGACCTTTGTGGAATATGTATGGATGTATATATTTTTTTGCTTATGCATTTTTGATGCATTTATAATATGAAATGGATAAAATGCTTGATATGGTGTGAACGTAATGCAAATGTACTAACCAAATGGATGCAGGATGCAACATATGTGTGCGGGGAAATCGGAGCACTAGACCAAACTGACTATCCGACCGGACGGAAGAAGTGTTAGTAAGAAGAAAATGAAACAGAGGACAGTTAGAGATGAAGAAAAAGTTGCTTTCAGTAATGCACTTTGTAGGTGAGAACCTTTATTTTTATGTAGCAAAATGGATGCGTAGCATCATGGCATGGAAGGCCAGAGCTAAAATGCAACCCTTTTTGCAAAAGATAGACACATCACAAACAAACAACAATCACAATCAAAAAGAAAAGGACCATGAACCATCCCGGTCACTCTAAATCACTCAGTGACATCATCGAGCAACATAGGAACATGACCAAAACCAAAGATAAATCAATAAAAAGATAAGATGCACAAATTCAAATCAAACAAACATCTTGATCTTCATTGTCAAAAGTTGAAAGTGCTGATAGGATGATCATGATGTCTAGTTTCAGGACATGCGGTACCCCGTCTAAGACAGGACACAGTCTGGTTTCGAGTATACCACACCCTGTATAAGACCCATGATAATGTGCCAAGGACGAATTGATTTGGAGGTTGATTGATATGACAATTCGGATCAGTTTGAATGTTTGGTTTGAGTAAAAACGTTCATCTGTTAAAGCGTGATTTCATTAAAGCACAGGGTTTGATTGATTGTGAGTCATGGGATGGATGCTCAGTGATTTGTCTTGTGCACAAAGGGATCATTTATTGCAAAATGCTTGTTTTTGGATTTTAATGTTTTGAAATGTTTTTGTTCATTTTTTCAGGACTTTTTATGATTTTTTTAGGGATTTTCATTTTTTCAATTTTTAGATACTTTTTTCAGGACTTTGTTTAATTTTTTTTGAATTTTTTCAAGACATTTTATGATTTTTTAGGGATTTTCATTTTTTCAATTTTTAGATATTTTTTCAGGACATTATTCGATTTTTTTTTTGAAGATTTTTTCAGGACATTATTCGATTTTTTTTTTGTGAATTATTTCAGGACGTTTTTAAATGTTTTTGGAAGATTTTTTCAGGACATTTTTAAATGCAAAAGTTCCAGTGATCGATCATGACAAGGGAATGCACCCAATGTGCATCAGAAAGACATACATAGACCGGGACCAAAACATATGGACAAAGAACTGGGGTATGTAAGACAATGATGTTGACCAATAACGAGCCTGGAATAGGAGATCGGGTCAAGACAAAGATAGACATGAGAAACCGGCCGAGAAAAAGCATAGCTTAAAAGTCATGATAGATGACGGAGCAACGATCTCATTTTACACATGGCGCCTGTTTGCCAGGTTTTCACTAGAGGGCGAATCATTATTCTTTGCTCTTTTTTTTTTTTTCTTTTTCTCTTTTTTTTCATTTTTTTGTATTTTTCATTTTTTTCATTTTTTTTGTATTTTTTCAGGATCATATTTGAAGAAGTATTGATAGAAAATTATGCCCAGTACTTGCGAAGATGCATGTTGTTTATAGGATCGGACAGAGGTTCACCTTCTGGGGTAGCAAGCTGATATGCCCCTGAGCCATTTGCTGCAGTTACTATGAAAGGACCAACCCAATTAGGTTCAAATTTACCTTTGATGATGTCAGTAGACTGTGCATTCTTAGGGTTTGCCTTTAAAACCAGGTCTCCCACTTCGAAGTGTCGCCCTTTGACCTTCTTATTATAAGAGCAACAGAGATGGTTTTGATATGCTTGCAAATGTGTCAGAGCTGTCTGACGTTTCTCATCTAACATCTCAAGCTGATGCAACCGAGAGACTCTGTGTGTCTCGTCATCAATCAGATATTGCAAGGAGACATGCAAGGAAGGAATCTCCACCTCCAAAGGTAAAATAGCTTCCGCACCATATACCAAGGAATAAGGTGTTGCGCCAGTAGGTGTGCGGATAGAAGTGCAATAAGCCCATAGTGCTGGATTCAGTTGTACATGCCAATCTCAACCAGCATCATTGACAACCTTTTTCAGGATCATGATAATGGTTTTATTTGATGCTTTATCTTGACCATTCCCCTGTGGATAGTATGGACTGGAGAAATGGTGTTGGATATGAAACTTTGCACAAAGCTCTTTAACATCTTTATTCTTGAAAGGATGACCATTATCAGTGACTATGGCAAGGGGAACCCCATACCGGCATATGATATAATTCAGCAAGAATTTTGAAATTTGGACACCCATGATATAGGTCATGGGGATAGCCTCAATCCATTTTGTAAAATACTTTGTGGCTGTAATGATGAACTTGTGTCCATTTGCAGAGGTCGGGTGAATCTTGCCAATAAGATCCAATCCCCATTGAGAAAAAGGCCACGGAGATATGACAGAATGAAGCTCTTGGGCTGGTGCATGAATGTAGTTTCCATGAATTTGGCATTTGTAGCACTTCTTAACAAAATCATGAACATCTTTTTCCAGAGTAGGCCAATAAGACCCAGCACGAATCAACTTTTAGCTAAGCTTAGACCATTGAAATGGCCCCCACATATACCATCGTGAACCTCGTGTAAAGCCATTTGTGCTTCGTTAGAATCCAAACACCTAAGTAGGGTATGGTCAAAGGAATGGTGGTAAAGGGTGTCGGCGATGATGACATATTTGGCTGTCTGTCGGATAAAGGCTCGGCGTTGGTTAGCGGAAAGGTTGGGTGGTAAGGTTTGGGCTTTCAAATATTGATAGATGTCATTGTACCATGGGGAATTGGGACCAACAAGAATGCACATCACATCCGCTGTCAGAATGTCAAAAGAAGGAACCAGCAATTGTTCAACTAAAAATTCACATTTGTCCATATTGCTTGGCATATTCAACATGGAAGCAATCATAGCCATCGCATCTGCTGACTTATTTTGCATTCTTGGAACTTGATTGAAATGGATAGCCGTGAACTTGGTCTTGAAGAAATCTACCATATGCTTATAGGGAATAAGCTTTTCATCTTTTGTTTCATAGTCATCATTCACTTGTCGGATGACTAATTGAGAATCTCCATAGACTTGCAAATGCTTGACATTCCAGTGGACTGCTACTCGGAGTCCTGTAACCAGTGCTTCATACTCTGCAATGTTATTGGTGTAGGGGAAAGTTATTCTGTAGGAATTTGGAATAGCATCACCTTGAGGGGTGACAAACAAGATGCCTACTTCAGACCCGAACTTGGTATGGGACCCATCAAAGTATAACTTCCATTCAGTAGATGATGTGAAAGCAAAGACTGACTCATCTGGAAAATCAGTCAACATGGGATGATCATCAAAAATAGGAGCCTTTGCAAGTTGATCTGCTATGACTTGTCCTTTTATCGCCTTTCGCTCCATATACTCAATGTCAAATTCACTGAGAATCATGACCCATTTTGCTAAGCGACCCGTCAAAGCTGCTCAGCTAAGCAAATATTTTAAGGGGTCAATTTTTGCAACCAACAATGTTCGGTGGCTCAACATATAATGTCAAAGTTTTTGCGTTGCAAATACCACTGCTAAGCATGCCCTTTCAATAGTTGAATAATTTATCTCATAGCCTACCAGTGTCCAACTGATATAGTAAATAGCTCACTCTTTTCCGTTCTCATCTTGTTGGGCCAAGAGAACTCCTAATGCCATTTCAGTTGTAGAAATATACAATAAAAATGGCTTTCCATCTATTGGAGGCATTAGAATAGGTGGCGATAGAAAATATTCTTTAAGAGCTTGAAAGGCTGATTGACATTGCTCAGTCCATTTGAAAGTGACACCTTTATGCAATAGATGTTGGAATGGATGACATTTGTCAGCCAACTGAGCTATGAAGCGGCAGATTGATTGGAGCTTTCCTTGCAGACTTCTTAATTGCCGGAGATTTGAAGGTGGAGGCATATCCATTATTGCTTTAACTTTGGCAAGGTCGACCTCAATGCCTCGGTGAGAAACAATGTATCCTAGTAACTTTCCAGCTGTGACACCAAAGACACACTTCTTTGGATTGAGCCTGAGTTTTTAGGTCTCCATTCAGTCAAAGATTGGGCCCAGGATGGCCAGATGACTATCTCTAGTGACAGATTTGCATAACAAGTCATCAACATAGTCCTCCATCAGAGTGTGCATGAAATCATGAAAAATTGTCGTCATTGCTCTTTGATATGTTGCACCTGCATTTTTAAGACCGAAGGGCATCACATTCCAACAATAGGTACCCCAAGCACAGGTGAATGTTGTCTTATGCTGATCTTCAGGAGCAATGCGAATTTGGTTATAGCCGGAGAAACCATCCATTAATGAAAGCATCTCATATCTAGCCGTCATGTCCACTATGATGTCTATGTTTGGCAATGGAAAATCATCTTTAGGGCATGCTTTATTGAGATCCCTAAAATCTGCATAGATTCTGATGCCCCCAGTTACTTTGCTAACTTGCACTAAATTTGAAATCCAGTCTGCATAATCAATGGGTCTGATGAAGCCCACATCTAGCAATTTTTTTAATTCCACTTTGACCAGAAGAGCCACCTGAGGATGCATCTTTCTAAGTTTTTGTTTGACAGGCTTGGCATCCGCTTTTAATGGCAAATGATGAAGAACCAATTCTAGATCAAGGCCAGGCATATCTACATAGGACCATGCAAAGCTGATCTTCTTCTCAAGAAAGAAATTGACAAAATCTATTTTTTCCTGTTGTGAGAGGGAAGCAGCAAAATGAATGACCTTAGGGTTGTCAGGTGTACCCAAATTGATTTCCTCAGTCATTTCCACAAGTAATGTTGTTTTGTCCTGACTTGATAGGGGTATGTCCACTCTTCCACCTTTGGGCACCTTAGAGAGGTTTTCACCTGCAGGTACATCTTTTCTTTTTACTTTTGTATGATCAGAGAGTGCCTTACGGTTTTCACCCAAAGATCTATTCTTTTGATTTTTTATTATTTCTTTTCTTTTTTCATTTTGATGACTAGAAGAGGGAGTTGACTCCCCAAAATATGTCATGGAATACAGGTGAATAGCAAATCCTACCTTTTGATCACCTTGTGGTATGCCATCCCGTAGTCCAAGGAATTCTACAATTGCTTCATCATTTTGAAAACAGTCCAATGTGAGCAGTTCTTGTTGGTCATGTTGGATAAGCTGGGGATAGATGAGGGGCATGTCATCATCAGTTGTAAGGAGAGAAAGGGCTGATATGGTAAAGATATGAACATCGGTGGTATCACTATCTGAACTGCTTGTATCGGATTTGGAGCTTGGGTCCCAGAATGTCTCTATCCAAGCATGAGGACAGGTTTTAGGAAGAGGAGTTATTTCATGTTTGTCTTCCATAGGCAAATTGTCAGGGTCAATGAAAATATTATCGAGGGCATAGGAACTAGAAGAAAAGGAACTCCACTCCCATTCATTGGAATCAGTCTCGGGTCGGGTATCCTCAGGTGTTATTTCATCGTCAGAATCACGCCCTTTTCTACACTTGGGCACTTTGGTAGATGTGGATCCAATTCGCAACGGTACAAAACCTAACCCTAAAGTTGGAGGTCACCTCTTGGGTATGACAGGTTCTAGCCTTCCATTGTTGTTCAGGCCTAAGCCACTGCAACCATCATATCCTTTCTTTTCCAGCATGGTAAATCCTTTGCCATATTGTTCCACTGGCAATCTGACAGGTGGGGTCTCAATTGGATCTTTATAAATCCAATCTATGACATCGTCATCTACAGTTTCCTTATCAAGTTCTCCCCATTTGGTAAATGTAGTAGGAGGCTGATATTGAATAATGACCTTAGGTTCTTTTTGCAATAAATGCGGTTTGCCATATGATTTTGGAGATATTGGCAAATTCCCGATGAGGAATGTCTAATCCATTGAATATTCTCCACATCCTTGGTCTTGTATCTTCAATTTTCCTTTGACAGCCTCTAACAATTGATTGGGATCCACATAGCTATGTGATTTGGGCTCTCTGTTGACTGGGACTTGCTGCTGAGGGGTATCCTTTAGAGTAGCACAAAATTGAAATGGATTAGGATCTCCAAGAATTGTTATCTCAGTTCCATTGTAAGGATATTTCAAACATTGATGATAGGTAGATGGAACTACTTTCATTCCATGAATCCATGGACGGCCAAGGATCATATTATAAGGGAGATCAAGGTCGAGGACTTGTAGGAAAGTGTTTTCTATCACTGGACCAACTCTGATAGGCAATGTAATTATCCCTTTGGATGGGCGCTCAGCATCATCATATGCCTTGATTGTTATTATTTTAGAAGCATCAATGTCATTTTTTGTATACCCAAGGCCAATAACCACTCTCAAAGTACAAATATTAAGACCTGCTCCACCATCTATCAAGACTCATCGGATTTTGCAGTTATGAACAAAGACTTCAAGGTGTAAAGGATCATTGTGAGGGAGCTTGTCGGGTGAGATATCATTGTCAGAAAATGCGACATTTTGGGAAACAGCTAAATGTCCAATCTGGGCTTGAAACTGGTCAACATCAATATCTGTTGGGACAGTGGACTCAACTAAAGCTTTATCCAGGACTGCACGATGCATGGGAGACATTTTCAATAACTCAAGGATTGATATTTGTGCTGGTGTCTTTCCTAGGTGATCCAAAAGATTATACTGACTTGCAGGAGTTGGCTTGGGAGGAGCTGCAGGAGCTCCTTTCAGGACTATCTTGGATCGACGAGTGGTGATTTCACAAGAAGGATCTTGTCCCTTTATTCTCAAGGTAGAAACATACTCAATTGATGCGTGAAAACAATTAATGACATTATCATAACCAGAACTTGCATAATTGGCCGTTTGGGCAGAGTTGGAAGAGGACGCTTTACCCTTGTCATGATCAAGCAAAGGAGTTTTGAAAATAGTATGATCAGTGTTAGAGGTCGGATGGGGTGGGTCTACCTCAATTACTCCTTGCTCTAATAAATCTTGAATCATGTGTTTCAATTGGAAATAGGATGCAATTTTGTGTCCTTTAGACCGATGATATTCACAGTACGCATTATTATTCCACCAATGCGGTTTTACCGCTGGTTCTGCCTTGATATCTGGTAGCTTAATAAATTTTTCTTGTATCAATTGTCTCATTACTGATTCAATAGGCTCTCCCAATGGTGTAAATTGTCGAGGAGGCCCATCCCGCGATCGGAAGGGTTTGCGCTGCTGGTTTTGTTGTTGGCCTTGTTGTTGAGTATGTTGTTGTTGAGCATGTTGTTGATATTGCGACTGTTGAGTAACATTGCTCATTGGTGCTTGATTTTGTTCCATAGTTGACATATTAGGAACACTCAATTTCTTGATCGTGAATGGGGATTGGTTTGCATTCACCGCTCTTGCATCAACAACTCCATCATTAGTGACATTCTTGTTCTTATACCAAAATCTGTTTCTATCCCCCGAATAATTGGTATTGTCATTGTCTTTATTGAGCTTGATAATTCCTTTAGCTACCAGAGCTATTTCAATGCTCATTCCCTTCTTAATAAGTTTCTCTATAGTACTGGGACTTTTCAACTTTAGCTCATACATCATTTATGGGACCAAATTCTGGATAAACAGATTCACTTGTTGTTCTTCGGGTATATCAAGAGAAGAACGAATATACAAGCTTCACCATCGTTGCAAGAAAGTCACTAATGATTCACCTTGCTTTTGCTTGGTGTTGCATAAATCTGACATGGTCACATCACTGTCGATGTTGAACGCAAAATGAGATAAAAACTTTTGAGCCAATTCAGACCAAGTCTTTATATTTCCTAGCAAATGTGAATACCAATCCATAGTTTGTCCCGTGAGACTTCGTGCAAATAAGCGCATTAAATACGTCTCTTCATAGCTTACCTCAGTACATGCCATGAAAAATGCTCGAATGTGATCTTTTGGATTGCCATTCCCTTTATATTTCTCAAAATTAGGCGCCTCAAAATGCTTAGGGAATGGAGGCATGTGTACACTCTTGTCAAATGGGTTAGGACATAAATCTTGATCTGTATACAACTTCTTTGTTCCTTTAGTTTCTAATGCGTCAACTTTTCATTGCAACTTCTCAAGTTGTTGCGCAATTGTATCAGAATTTAGAGGTCCATCATTAATCCCAGTTGGTATCCTTTGTCGATACATCACATTTCTGATCGGTTGTTGATACTCTGAAATGGCCGTTTTTGGTGTTTCCAGCATATAAAGTTCTTGATACATCGCTTGTTGCTGCGGTTGTGCTATGCCTTGATATTGACCTTGTTGTTGTGCTTCTTGGAGCCTAGGTTGATATTGCAATTGAGTAGGCTATTGATATTGCACAGGCGCCAATTGCGATTGTAAAGTAGGATAGCTTGCTTGCCTTGGCACATATTGTGGCACATGTTGGTGTTGAGGCTGACGGATCGGAACTTGTTGACTTTGTGCCAATTGTCGTCGTGGTGTATATCCCATCATTTGTAAAAAACTTTTTTTAGGCGCTTTTCGTTGCTTCTCCTTAGGATGGGGTATAGCACTTGCATTAACTTGCTGTGTTGTTTGTCCAATCCATTGTGATGGTTGCAAGTTTGCATTAACTTGTAATGGTGCCGAAGGCACTGCAATTTGTTGTCAAATGTGAAATTGTTGTTGTTGCACATCACCTGTTTGCACATTTGATTGTACCTTTTGTATATTACTCAATTGTTGCAACAATTGTTGTTGGTGCAAACCACTATCTGTAGCTCTTTGTGTTGCCATTATTGAAGGATTTGTCGCAATAGTATTCGGCAAAGATATTGAACTTAACGGGACATAAGAATTTTGTTGCATCATGGAATTATTTTGGACATTGGTGACATTTGGCATTCCAGTTGTGAAGCTTTCCTGCATCTTAGATTTTGATCCCACTTTATGCATGTAAGGAACCACTTCTTGTTGAGGGACAGCTGTGAATACTTGCGTGCTCTTCATTTGATCTTGCGTTACAGGTGTTGTGTTGAATAGTGGATTATTTATCGTTTCAAATGGTGACTTTTGAGGAATAGTCACTGTCAATGCCTTTGAAGCACATTTACTCATCAAGGTAGGTTGAGTTGCTTGTTGTGCATCTTGTTCATTTGGATGCAAGGAAAAACTTAACAACTCACCACCTTGTTGTTCTTGCACATTGATTTGGTCACTTGAAGATGTCACATTACTCATCATGTTAAGATACTTTTGTGGAAACATCTTAAAGACTTTGTTCAAGAACTTATCCATCTTTTTTGTTATCTACGGATCTTGAAGGAACATGTCAACATCATAAGAAGTATCAGAATCAGATGAGGAATCTGGTTGGACATTTGGATTCGTTTCTTGGTGAAAGCCTTGATCTGAACCAAATCCTTGTGAGAGGGTTTGTTCTTCATATAATGTTTGATTTTGAATGTCATGTTGTAGGTGTGGTTGATGCAAATTGAAAGGCACACTTCCTCTTGGAGTTGGTGGAACACTCCCATGTCCTGGTTTAATAGGTACAAACACTGGTTCATACAATGGAGGTGGCCCAAGTTGAACCATTCCATATGGTGGTAGAGATGTGTTTGAGGAACCTTCAATTTGTACTGTTTGACTAGTTTGAAACTATGAATTTGCTATGTTGTCCATGGGTTGATACATTGGTTCGCCCATCTTTTTAGATTTTGATCTTGTCTCAACAGGCATGTCACTTGTGCAAATGCAATGTTTTTTTTTTTGGAATTTTCAAAGATAATGTATGATATGCAACTAAATGCAAACTATATAGACGAGCATGCAATCTATCTTTTTGGTTGTTTTCAAAGATTTTGACAAACTTTTGAAATGCAAATCTAAGAGAGGGACCCTTAGGAAATTGGAATGATATCTAGACCTTAAAGGACAAAAGGACGTAAGTGACAAAAAGGACAAATGACAAAGTCTCCCCTATATGCTTGGATACTAAGCTAGGTTTGACCAAATGATATTGATGACAAAAGGACAAAAGATTGATAAGGTCTAGACTTCTTAACAGTGACTTAGGGTTTATCAAAGATTAGGATTACTCAAGTATGACAAAACCTAATTTTGGCACTATATGCAAAAGGACATTACTATGCAAGTGACCTTAATATGATATGATAATGACCTAAGCTTGATGAAGAGACCTAAGGTATGCAAATATGAATGAATGACAATGATATGACTTTGATGCAAGAGGACATATGCAAATGGATGACTCTTATTGATATGCAAAGGAATATGACTTAGGTGAAACCTAACCTTGGTACTTGACAATGACTTTTGCAAAATGCAATCTAGGATGAACTTAAATGTAAGTGACATGAATGTTGAGATAAGATTTTGAACAATGTTTGACAACCATGTTTGAAGATGAGTTTTGAATCTTGATAAAATTTTGTTGGATGAATGTCTCTTGTGTTTAATCTTATGTTTTGATCAACTTGTTTTTCTTTTTGAAATGGGATGCAATTCAACTTTTGACAAGCAAAGAATACAAGATATTGCAACTTAGACTCAAGACAATCATGCTCATTTCCACGTTTCTTATGGTAGGCAAAGACATTAGGTACTTGAGAGGTAGACTCATTATGGGATTCAAGGAGAATACATAGATGCTTGACCCCACGGGCTCCCCTCCACGGCACTCACTTCTCAGGGCAGCCAAGCATCAATCCCCATGGAAATATCCCCATGGCGAACTTAGTATCTCTTCCAAGTATCCGAATTTGTCCTTCTCAAGCAACTAGAAGGGTTTTTGGCCTCTAAAAACAAGGTGTTTAGTAAGGATTTATGTTAAGCATTACTCCTTGATGTCACGCAAGTGTGATTGAGACATTAAGCCCATCAAGATACCAAACAAATGTAGTTGTGCAAGAATGATTTAGACCAAGAGGCCCTACTTAGATGTTGATATGAGAAAGAGTCCAAGGGTCATCACTTCCCAAGTAACTACAATTCCCACGTAATACTTCCTTCAAAGCTTTCGCTCATCGGGTATTTTTTTATAGTGAGTTAGAATGCCAAGGAATTCTAGCCGTACTCACTTTGGGTTGTTCCCTTCTCATGATTATCACTTGCTTGCAAAAGCAAAGTGGTCGGGAAGGCAGGCCCTCTAAAGGAGACAAACAATCAAAGACATGAGTATGGTATCGAAGATCTGGATTTCTGATTACCCTAAGAAGGATGAGAGCATACTCTCCTACTCCAATGTCACACTCAACAATCAAGGCACAAACACGTTCATTCCAACCTATTTAAAAATCACTAAGTGCCTAATTAAAAAACACAAACACAAAGTTTGGTTGTTTCGCCAAGGCAACCTGCAAAAACCCGAGTTAGAAGTTTGATTTGTTGTCTTTGGCTATCGATTCTACATAACACATGTTAGTAGTTTGATTCATTGTCTTTTCCATGCGTATGCCAAGATTCTGCACAGATAATTAGTACCAAAATCCAAAGCACAGAAAACAGAATGCAAAAACTAAACAAATTTCAAATAAAACACTGCATTTTTACCCCTGTTCTGGACTTTACACAGGCGCAGAACCCATGACACAGGCGCAGAATGTAGGACACAAGCATAGAATGTCTTCAACACAGGTGCAGAATGCTCAACATAGGTGCAGGATGCAGGACACAGGCGCAGAAGTCTCCAGAAAACCCTGCACGACCCTGTTTTTGGTTTTTTTGGCCTGTAAATCAACTTGAGAGCACTCAAAACACCATAAAGAGGTTAGAAGGTTAGTGTTCACGTCGGGTTCACCAATTAATGTATGTTAGGAAATAGGAAATCATCACAAACAAGATAAACATAATAGCTCAATCACGAAAGCATTCATTGCAATGAATCTATCCTAAGACACATTCAATAGAGACATGAAATAAAAACATTCAAAAGCAAAGAAATTATGCAAGCCATAGACATGATTTGAATGCTCCTTCATGCAGCTCCATTTTTCTTCTTTCTTATTCAAATGGTTTGGTTGTGAATCTCACCTACAAGTGCACACACAATTGAAAGCAAGTAGACGGGATTTTTGATCAAGAGTACTAGAAGCATGAATTCGATAATCTGATTATCAATTATTAGCCTTGATTGATGAAGATCATCCAATTTATAGAAGAATGGGAGAGATGACAAGATTAGCATGATTCAATTCAAATGGAAATTGCGAATCAATTATGACAAATTATGCACTTTCTATGCAAAATTTGTTGATTGATAATTTATGACAAATTATGACAACTTCTATGTCAAAATTGATTGATTGTCAATTATGACAAATTTATGACAAATTGACATGTCATTTCCATGAATTTAGGAGAGAAATAGGAGAGAATTGAAATTAGGAATTAGAAAATTAAGAAATTAGAGAATGAGGAAATTAGGAATTAGGAAATTTGATGAAAATTAGAAATTAGGTAAATTAATTAATAATTTATCATTTATTAATTAATTCACAAAGAGGAATAATTAGCCAATTAAATGAACATTTAATTGCAATGAGAAGACTTAGGATAAATAAACAATTTATTAATCCTAAAGGAAGAAATGACACACACAAGGTTAAATGATTAAATCATGAAACCCTAGAAGATGAATTAGGTCTTGATGAAAGATAATTGACTCGATTCGATTTGATTTTGGATTGATAAATGACCAATGTGATAAATGATTTGATTGAGAAAATGCGCCAATTGACGAGGAACAATGACAAATTGATCCAAATTGACATAATTGAGACAGACAACGATCGATGACAAATCGATCGCAAAATGACAAGATCGAACAAGATGACAAGAGTTGATGATAAATAGATTGCAAAATGACAGGATTGAAAATGACCACGATCAATGACGAATTGATCGCAAAATGACAAGATCAAACATGACAACGACCGATGACAAATCGATCGTCAAACGACAAGATTGAAGGATTGATGATAAATCGATCACCAGATGACAAGATTGATAAGAGGATAACGATCGATGACAAATTGATCGCAAGATTGACAGGAGGACAAAACCCTAATTAGGATTGACGATGTCCAAAATGATGACAAATAAGCACGCACATTGATGCAACAGGATAAGATCGATTAAAATCATGACTGGATAGTGTTGTCAACAAGACCAAATTTGAGAGTGAGATGAATGAAGAATGTAGAAGAATGACTCGATGTTCACAAATGATAAAAACCAAGTACGAATCATAGGAGAAATGTTAATGCGACGCAAAAACCTAAAATGAGGCAATGCACAAATGTTAAAGTATGACTTCACAAGCGTTGACCATTTTTAGGTGTCTACAAGAATTAATTATATTTAATTAAATTTAACATGTCCAATTCCGGGCGAAGTTCTCAGAAAGGTGTTCGCTTCCCACATTTGGGCCGAAATCCACCCTAACCGTTGATCTTTTTTCATCCAACGGTCGATGGTACCTATTTTTTGATGAAGTAGGTCCCATGACTTCTGCCGTTTTTTCTGGCACATCACCATACTCGTTACTTTTCTGGTCTTTTTTTAAAGTCTACTAAATCATTTTAAAATTCCTCCCGAAAAAGAGATTTATATTCTATAGAGTCATAGACTATAAGTATTAAGTATAGACTTTCACTTAATTCTATTTAATTAAATTTAAAATGTTCAATTCCGGGCATTGGACAATAGTTTGAGATAACTATTAAAAATAATGTTAATGTTATTTGTAAAAATTTTAAATTCAAAAATAGTATTAAACATGAAACTTAGTTTCTAGAATAAAACAAATAACTAAATAAAAATATAAATTTTTGATCTGCAATTTGAAAGGTAAAAGTTTAATATTAAAAAGAAAACATTCAATATTAAATCTAAAATATTAATTTAACGTTTAACAAAATTCTTTGAAAATATGTTTACAATATATCATTTTCAAAAATAGTTTTAAAATATATATAAAATTTCAACATAAATTTAGTCTATTAATTTAAAAAAATGTGCAACTGTAGTCCTCAACCTGTTAAGGCGAGAAAATTTGGAAAGTACAAATGCCAAGGTGGTGATTAATTGTTGCAAAAGGAGTTGTCTACGGCATGCCGTATGAAAGGAGGAAGGGGAGGATGGCAAGAAATCTTTTTTGTGATCTCATGGCATTAATGTCTTATTGTGCACATTCATTACCTGGCCTATAAGAGTTAAGATGGAGGCAGATTTTTTTACCTTTTCATCTGTGTACCACTTTTTACTTTGAAGCAGCTGCAAGTGCAGAACAAATCTGTAGTTCGTAGTTCATAGAATCATACCTTCTGTAAGACAATGGAGGCCAATTTCACACTTCAAACAGACAAGAAGTTGGTGCCCTTTTTGGGCAAAGTATCTAATAAATGAATGCAAGGACTATTCAGGTTTAAGGAGGAGAAGTTGTGGGTTGTAGCTCGACTGATTCTTGCGGAGGAGGTGGCACATATCAGTCACCGGTATCGAACTAACATGGAGGTTTACTCTCTAATTATGGTGTGGGCTTGTGAATTTGAACCAGAGCTGGAAAAGGTAAAACTCACATTGGTCAAATTGATTGATGGGGAGTTTTTGATTAACCTAGATTCAATCTTGGAGTGGGTGGTGCTGGGAGTTGGCATTCAAATTATGGAAGGGGACGACTAGGAGGAATTGCTTCCTTTTATTCATGGCCCAGAGGATGAAATCAAATACCAGTGCCGTGAACAAGCCCGAGTGGGGTGGGAAGTGATGAAACTCTTTGTTGAATTAACGAGGGTGGATGAAGTCATGAATGCTTTGCATGTGGTCGCAAGGATGGAGGTTGGTAGGGCATTTAGAGATAGGGCTGAAGAAGGAAGGGCCATACAGCTACTGGAAATCTTGGAGGGCGACCCCAACTTCGGGTTCCTAAACTGCATTCCAAAAATGAAAGTTGAAGCAACAAAAGGGAAAGCCAAAGCATCGACCTCTAAGGAGGGAAGGGACTGGGAGGACCAGGGGGATAGTGAGACTGAGTGAGCGGCCTATCAGCAATGAACTAGTTTTTTTGTCTGCTTGCTATAAGCTGTGGACAAATTTTGTATCTTGAAACGTTTCAATTAATTGAATGAAAAAACCTTGACCGATAAACTTTTGTATCTTGCAACTTTTGAAATTTTCTATTTTGAATGACTATATAGTAATAGTATATATTTATAAAATTATAATCAACCATAATCAATGTACAAATAATTAATGGAATGAATTGAATTTTTTTTCTTTATAGCATTACATAAAAAGATCACGGTATTAAATTTATTTCCATTGTTTAACAAATAATTGAAATAACGTAGCCAGTAGCTCATATACAAAAAGCATTTGAAAGAAATTAATTAATAAAAATGAAATAGAATTATAGAAAGCATTTTTATATCCATAAGAATGTAAGAGGCAAAGTGAAACAAACTGGAATTTGAAAAATTATCATTAAATTATTTATGCTTTTGAAATTTACAATTTTTTCGTCAGAGACTTGAGTCCCCCAAAAACTTAAAAGCCAAAATGAGTGAGCCTCTGGCACTCAACCTGTTAGGGTTCAAGGACATAGGAAAAAAAAACTACAGGTAGTGGAATTGTTTACAATTCTTCCCTATGAATCTGGCCCTCCTTCCATGTAGAACTCTTCAGACAGCATAAGCTGAGAGAATTCTTCAAGCCACATGTAGTTTGGAAAGTCGTCCAGGAGGAACCATTTCCGAAGGAAGTCCCTGCCAATCCGCACCCATTTTCTGTGACGCCTCAGCTACTCTGCATTCAGGTTTAGGAGAAATAGTTGCCTGGCCACTGGCACTGCTTGGTCAGGGAGGAGAAGCTTGGATAATTCACTCGCCCAAGGGATCCCCACCCCTACTTCTGCAAGAACGATAAGAGTAATGTCATCTCTGAGGAAGTCTTCCTTAAAAACCTTCCTCAACAGCATCATCATATCCACCTTGTCTCCTCCCAAGTCTAGAAGAGACGCTAAGAAGTGGGATGTAATGTCCATGTTAACACGGTACCTATTTTCATTTCGCAGAAATTCTCTGCCCAGCACCATCTGCATAGCTTCATTGGTGAACAACCCAACCTCCTTGCAGACTGATTGGAGGGTTGGGTCTCTAACAGAGCCTAGAAAGGCCCTCTGGTCCTCTGCAAAAATGCTTCTCAAGCAAATGGGAGTGTCCATCTTGAGAAAATAGATTAACAAATTAAACAACCTAAGCACTAAGTAGTGAGCCTATAAACCTAAAATAGCGTGAGCTCTAACGATTTATCTACTAAATGGCAAAGCCTAATTGAAGATGAAAGAAGCAGAGATCATATATAAATTGTTGAAGCTCTTGATTGTAATAATTACTTCTTTAATAGTATTAACTGCTATAAAAAATTTTAAATCTTTCATATCTCTGCAAATCTTTCCCATAAATGCATGAGTGTGCGAAATTGGAAACATCTATGAACTAGTACCAAACTGGCAAGTATCACATTGGAAGTCATGGGGACAGAGTGGATTGCCGTAAGTGAAAAGATATATATTAAATGAATGAAATTATGGATCGTGATTCGTGACATTTGATACGTGTCTATTGAATCCAATTCCATTCCGGGCACCTTCTGGTGAGCTATGTTCTCTTCAGAAAATTGGGCCGAAATAAAACTTCAGCCATTGATATACGATCATCGAACAATTTCAAATCATTGATAGATTTTAGGTATGTGTCACCCTTTACATGTCAAAGAGGTTGTGCTTATTGATACATCGTGCAGAGTCCGGACTCAATGTATTATGTGATGTGATGTACTAATGTGATGTGATGTGCCTTGTCTATTAATGGCAATGAATTTATGAA